>NC_068367.1:25003713-25303713 GCF_020536995.1 Dreissena polymorpha
AAAGCATCACTAACCGTATAGTTAAGTTGTGTTATTTTTGTTGCGTATATTGGTTTCTGTTTTAAAGCTTATTGTGGAATTGCTAATAACATATGAAGAAAGTATGGTGTTTTGTGCTATTTAAATTATATAAATATATGTTTTTATAGAATAAATGAAACAAACGATTGGTATCAAAGTATTCTTATAACATATAGTGTGTGAAGGTCAGAGTTTATTACAGGTCTCGCTGCGTCTTCACGACTGCCGTATGTGCGGACCTGCCCTGTGGACCTTTCAGGGGAAAACAGATTATTTTGAGCCAAAGTAGGTCAAAATTACCCAAAACTGCTCGGGTTTCGCCGAAGGTTTATTTTTTTTAATACAAATACACCAGTTCACGGTGGCCAATGAGACCTTATCGTTCACTGGTATAAAAAAAAGAAAAAAAGGAGAATAATATTACAATAATAAAAAATCTTTATCATAGGAGATCCGTATAATATAAAATAGGTAGATAATTAGGTATATCTTTCGTTAAGTGGATGAATTTTGACCTATTATAACCATAACTAGTATTTGTTATCATCATCATCATTACCCCCCCCCCGCATCATAATCATCACCATTATAAACATATATTGAACACGTCTCTAATATATAGGATTGGCACGAGTTGTGATATCATACCATATTTTATAAAACGAATTCAGAAATTTTGTTAGTAAGCGAGCCGTTGTTTACATTTCGTGACGTCATTTGACGTTGCAACGTCATTTCAGCAAAATAACAAAATGCGATTGGTCAATAAACGAAAACTAAGCCAATGAAAACGCTTAAAATGTTGTATTACACATGTGTAATACAAAAAAAATGTAATCGTTGTATTACATGGGAAACAGGGTATAGCATGTGATACAAATATATATAAACATACAGAGATATGGGTGAACACTTAAAGCATTCCATACTATATACAATTTGTTGCAATGACTTAAATTCTCCTACCTTGAACAGATCTGTATCGAACGGCTCATCGTCCATAGGCACTTGAATTTTAATTTAATATAAAAGTAATAAATTATGAAGTTATTCATGTTCTATCAATTGTTCAAGTTGTTTTGGAACAATATATAGCTGCGTTATCGATTATGTGTGTGCAGATTTAGACTGCGAGATACAGTTTAATCATGAGGTATGCTAATGTAAACAAAGACGATATTTTTTATCACATTTCACCAACAAAGCAACGGTATACTTGTATTGGCAATGTGTTGACAGATCTTTGAGATACCTTGCTTTATTCAAGTATTTTGTCAGAGCATAACATAACAAAATAGTTCATTTTGTAATTAAGCATATGAAGCTCATCGTCGTCAAAATATACATATAAATAAATAACAGAATGCGTTGTTGAAGTATACACACAACAAACATCATTTAAAGAACAGTTAATTTAAATAAACAAGAAGGAAACACATTTCGTGAATAAATTTCTTGAGAATGACAAATGGATGGTGTTAATACGTAGTGATCACACAATGTTGTGCGTATAGTTTTACAAATGTAGCAATAATTACATAATTCTGACCTCATTTTCTTTGTAAAAATGTATTACTATTTTACACTTCATGTTTATGACATTTCCTCTCATTTAAAAGCACGTTTAACTTAACATGGCTAGCTTTCTTAAGACAGTTTTGTTTGAACTATTACGTAGTTTAATAAACTTAAACATATTTGGCCGAATTCTGTAATATTTGGGAATTAATGCATTCATAACATTATTATAACATGGACAAATAAGAACAAAGTGCAATTTATCCTCGATGTCATTAAGGTTACATTTGTCGGATTGAGCTGATATAAGTTACACTCATGTCTCCGTAGCACATACACGATTGAATATATGATATTCAGCTTGAAATGCGGAAATAATTGGAAGTTTAACCGTTTATTACATTTTTGCAATAGCAAACTTAATTTTATACCATAGAGCTGTGTTCGTAATTTTGATTATCAAAATGAATTTCTCTATTGTAAATCTCTAAATAATTGACAGTTCCATTCGTTTCGATGTGGCGTATTCGCGTCATGCACGAAATACGAAAACACAACAACAACACTTACATCAGATATGGACATTTCAAATATTATAGAATGGTTATATTTATATATATGTATCAGACTGTAACGCGACTTACAATATATGGAAAAATAATTTGATATTTGAAAAAAATATAATGTGTCATGTGCTTCCGGTTAAAATCTATTTAATTAGCCACGATATGTCACATTATGTAACTCTTGAACTCGTGAACAAAAGTATTTTTGAATATTTTAACTTACTCAGCTAAATATGGTGATGGAACAATCTCGGGTTATGTGTGTGCTTACGAATGAAAGTCGTCGCCTGATGTTTTATGGAATACTGGACCTCATGGGGCTCAAGCTGCTGCCTGCGCTCTGTTGTAGATACCTTGTGTTTAGAGTCTGTTGGCAGAATTGTCGAATGATTCACTGACAACTTCCTCAGTAGATGTAAGTAGTATCATTGGAGTTGTGTTGACATATGAAATATCACCCGGTACAGAAACAACCGATCCTCTCTTGGTATATTTCCTCGTGTATAGTTTGCGTAGTTTGCACCAGTAGGACCTAACGTATATGTTTAAAATGTTGTCACTTTCAGTTGTATATGTGAAGACACCATTCCTTTCAGTTGTATTTATAAAAAACATTATTATTTTCCAAATCGTATTGTTTTATAGGTATCATTCTTGTGCTTGCAATGATATGAACTCGATGTAGTAAGTTTTAAAACCTGTGAATTACGGTAATTATCACGGGTGTTCATTTGCATTCGCGCATTTACACAATAGTGTAAATATAACAAGGTCAATAAAAATGATATATGGACAGAAAAACGCACCTTTTGGAGACCATTTTCCTTTTGTCGAGAACACACTTTCGAATTAAATGTTACAATGCTGATACCCTAAAGTTTTGTACTGGATCATATCATTATTATTACCTTCTTTATACCTAACACTACTCAATTACAATAACATAACAAAAAATGAAGCCTAATATATTTAAGCAAACGATTATCCAATCAAATCCACGTGTAACTTGTTGACATCAAATTTAAGTAGATCAAATATTTTATGAAAAATGAATTCATTAATCCATGTATTTATCTGCAGTAACGAACATGCTGCCTAAATATATAATTTCAAATGATCCACGTGGGAAGACAGAACCAGCGGTTCACACTGTCTGATATCGGGAAACATCAACGCTCAGAATGGCGTAGACTTGAAAACAGCAGGCGATACTTGTAGAACGAAGCAATATGTATTCACATTAAAAACGTTTTATCATGCGTGAAAATGTAAAAAAATATATTATACATATATATATTGAATATTGAATCATTAACTTGAAACAATACAAACTGGTAAATATCGGGTATCGGTTTATGTACGATTATTTAAAATAAATCCTTACACGTCACCCAAGATTTCCTGCACATATTTATGATAATGCTTTTTCTAACATACTATTTCTATGTATTCCTGACAATGATCTTGTTGAAACTCCTTTTTATGTTAATAATATTCACTCATGTGAATAATATTAGCTTTTTGCGTGGGTGTTCTATACGGCTATATTTTTGGTCATATACATATCAGAACATATCATATTCGGCAAAGAAAATTCTCGTAATTTAAACAGACAATGACGTGTGACATAAGTTGAAAGTATGTTGCTCGAGAAATAAGCTCCTAAGAAAATAATATTATCGTTTGAGTAAACAAGGACCGTTCGATCCGAGGTATTGGACAATACAACTCTGTATTGCCCATTTTATGAGATGGAGTACGCTGTCGACTTTACATCAAATTTGCTTTTGTGTTTGTTTATTTTTGGTATTTTTCGTTCAGTCATTCAGTAACATCAGTCAATTAAAAAAACAATGTTCATTGGTAAGCTGGTTTACATGCAATAAGTGCACATCCATTTGTCATAAACTCACAATTGACGCTTTATTCAAAGATGAGGGGTTATACAAATCAAAACCTTTTTATGTGGCCAGTAATTAGTTCCGGCGATCGACGAAAAATCGGAAAACAACTCCAAGTGCCACACGTCATTAATATATTTTTTTAAACAAATGATAACTGATTAAATCATAAATGAATTAAAATATATCAAACAAGTAGATGCGCATTACGTTATAAAGTGTAGGCGCATTACATTATAAAGTGTAGGAAATTACCCCATCATGAGTAGTGAAAAGCAAGAAACTTTCAGTTAGACCAAAGTGTTTGCGTTATAAATCAGCAAATGCATTAATTAATTAATTATTTAACTTAACGTTAAGTCAGAGAAAAAGTTCAAGCCACTCAATTAAACTTACACATTGTTTTCTTCAGGAGAAGAAATTTGTTAAACTTAACTTCTTAATTTTAATTAACGTAGGTGTGTCCAGTACAGTTATGCAACTGATTTCGATTATCTTTATAGATATGTTATAATAGGAATTACAAAGTTATATCCAAATACAACCCTATTTAAAACGCAAAAGCGAGTTTGTTTAGAATATTCAATGAGTTTCCTTAATTTATTTAAATATACTAAGTCTTAAAAATATGCAAACATCAGCATGTTAAGGCACTACAGTAATCCTGTAGTGCAGCGGTTTAAAGGCAACGTCTGTAAAACAGATATAATTATCATAACAAATATAGGTTGATCGGTGGCATGTTTAAATTATTAAAACATGTTTTTAATTCAATAACAGAAAATGACCCATCCTTATTCATTATTATTCTTCTTTACAAACAGCCAAGAAACAAACACATATTAACCTTTTTTTAATCAAAAGGAAATCACAAGGTCAAAAAGTAGATATTAGCATATCTTGTATTACATGTTTGAACATTAATTGCTGCTACATGGTATCAATTTGTTTTATGATCCTATACATTTATACATTGTATGTCTTATATTGAATAAAAAAAAGAAAAAAAACTGACTTGGTTTAAATGTGTCCAACGTCACTAGCATTTGCAATATATATCTATTTATAACATGGTATTAAACCAGTCATTATCCAGATGTGACCCGGCAATCGATGGCTGCTCAAATAACGACGCGTAACCAGATAATGCTTAATGGATTGTTTAAGAGTGCAGGCCACTCAAAATTTCGTGCGTTGTTTAAAAAACCTATGTATCGCTAAACCACCATATTAATTACTTTAAAGTACTGTGAAACAAGCCAACCTCACGGGAACATAATGGGAGACATTATTCACGCAAAGCTTAACAGAAGACATTTCCGCTGCCTATCAGTTTCACTATTCAAAAAGCAAGCAGCTACGTTGCCTTTCTAATGTGTTGTATAGAATAATTCAACTGTGGTGCATTTACTCCAATGACTTTAAAAGTGAAATATGTGTGAATTCCGAAATACAAACGTATGATAAAAATGCATATATTAATAATTAAACTCCAGAAATCTTACCCACACCCGGTAAACCAACTTATGAATCCCCAATAGGGATAAGCTTAAAATAAAAAGTTTTACATCCGGGGATACATATATTGACACGACAACTGTCAAAATGCAGCCTTAAGAGGTGAGTCGTTTTGATTGTTCACATATATGCTCTACTTGGAGACATTTTCTCCCAAAAGCTCAACGCTATTCGACCGAACACACACGATATATGGTAAATGTGTACTTAATAAAGATTATTCTTTTTAATCCGTACTGAAATCGCTTTCCTTGTGCTGAACTAGATAGACATTGTGGTTAGCATTTCGCATTTTCATCGACATTCGGATATTGAATCCTTTTTGTCATATTGCAATATTTTACATTTCCAGCGACATCAAATTCTCTTTCTTTGTCTCAAATCGTATTTGAACGGCCACAATTCACCAAATCGAATAGGGATAAATACGAAGTATTGGAATACAGTAGTTGTATTCGTTATAAGCATACCTCTCGTTCGTGCGAATTACGTTGGGTCGAGTAATATTGTTGTGCAGCAAGAAATGACGGTCTACTAATATATTCTTACACTATCAGTGATGGTGACACCATCAGTATTGCTACTAGAGAAATGTTTTAATTGGTTAATATGTCATTCTTTTTTCTTGCTTTAACACTGATACAAAATACATGAACTAAATTTACGTATGGTAAAGTTGGTTTACCGGGCGTGTTACCAGGGGATGAATTCTTATTACGTACTTAACCATACGAAGGGCACATTACCGAATAAACATTGTCTTAAAAAGAAGAAATGTTCAACGCTGCTGTTGAGTATAAACAGCCAATCTAACGCTTTAAAAAGATCATCCTTTGTGGAAGATATTGGACGTTTTGAACAGTTTTGGCTACAATATAAATGTGCTGTTGCAGATATAACCTGTCGTGGAAAAAATTGTCAGTTTTTAGCATTATCAAACAATTGAATTAATTATCGCAAGAGATGTACAAACACGTTTGCCTTTTGCATTTTGATAAATCTTTTTTTCTTCGTACATTCGACCATTAAATATTGATTCACGAGACAAAGTTCTAAAGCAAAAGCTGATGCGTAGATTAATCAGTTCCACAAAATAATAATTTAAATGGAAAACTATTTTAGTTTATTAAGTTACACTTTATTTAATTTGTTTGCATGTTTTGTATACATTCTCTCTTAGACCTTATTTAAAAATGCAGATGACCTTACAGTTTATAGCCGTTTCTAACGATAGAAATGAGGTAACATTTATAATTGCACTGTATATATTTTTCAACATTAAACTAATATTTACTGTGAAACTTTATCCAGTGTAAAACTAATGCTTAAAGAATTTTAGGTAATATATGTATGTACTTGAATTTATCCGATTTTATCCGAAATGTTTACATTAAAGCATCGGCTTACACAATTAAAACTCTGTGTACAGTAATAAAACAATTTAAACACGATTTTCATCGGCTATACTACATTTTTTCAGCAGTTATTTTTCATATTACATGTATATATCTTGTAATGAAAACGAACCATTGCAGTTTATATGAAAAAAACCCTGATTGTTTACTTCCGGGTAGATCTTTCTAAATAAGGTTGGAGACGACGATACCAAGAAATTGTTGTTGTTTTTTAAGTGACGTCGGTGCGGTCTTTAAAAAAAAGAATATTAAAAAAGATTGCAATCATTTCGCAGGTTTGGTGTGCGTTCTCTGACATCTGTGCGAGAGCTGGTTTATAATAATGCTAGTCGTACAAGCAGTGGTTTGTTGTAAGGCTTGGTCAGAAGGACTCTTACCAGTTCTTATTAGCATGATTGAATCGCATCAATAATACTATTGTTCTTTAAATGTTGAATCAGTGTTTGGCAATTCACTTTTACCGTACCACTCGGTAACATGTCATGCATGTTACGGAAATAGTGTTAATCTGCCTATTTATTGATTTGTGATGATCACTGTAAACGCTCGGAAGTTCTGCCTTAATTAATAAAGCTTTGAATTCACACCAATGGTTTTCTGTTAAACACCGTCTCAAGTGTTTTAAATAAACAGTTTTGTTTAACGAAAATCTGGTGATAGTAAAGATTTATATACATTTAGTAAGATTATGATTAACATGGCCGTCATAAGTTGTGTGACACATTTTGGTGATCTAATAATATATTCCACGTATAAGAAGGAGTGTGCAAATGAAGACTAATCGACTAAACACATGTTTGTTAAATCATGTATCTGAATCAACAGGAGGACCTTGTAATTAACTCTCTGACTTTGCCCGGCAGAATTAGTGACTTTGTCTCCCCTAAAATTAATTTCAATATATGTGTATTTATTTTATATGATACATTCTGTTAAGTTCATATTTGAGCAAGCTCCATTACATCATTAAAATATTTGATAAACGTCGCATGCTTGATTAATACTTCATTGCAAATGGTTCATTTATGCGTTTGCTAAATGTTAATAGTTTGTACTATCGGTTTGATTCAAGCACGTATTAAAATATTTGATGAATTGCTTAAGAAATCCTATAGGTACGTACAGTAACATGTACATTTACATACATATATGTCTCATTGAAACATTCTATTCCATTGATTATGTCTGGTTCTAATGTTCATTCCAATATCCAGAGTTTTTTTATAACAGGAATAAAGATGTCTTTACAAAACATGCGTATTAAGGTAAATGTATATAGGCCATGCACTGTAAAAAATGGGGTTTAATGCACGTGCGTTAAGTTTCGTCCGAGATTAGCCTGTGCAGTCCGCACATGATAATGCTTATCAAAGACGACACTTTTATGAACATTTTCGTTTCAAGAAAGTTTCTTCTTAGCAAAAATCAAGTTTAAGCGGAAAGTGTCGTCTCTGATTAGCCTGTGTGGACTGCACAGGATAATTTGGTTGACGCTCTACGTACATGCATTAAACCCCCTTTTCGCAGAGCACGGCTCATATGTTTTTTATGTACACATCATTACGTCTACCATAGTTGCCATCGCTTGGTTTTTGAAGCATAACGCAAAGACATTATGTCGAACATTAACTGTGTATGGTTAACATTTTGTAAAGGAGGCATTTTAATAATTCATTATACATTATACTCCCGTGCTGATACAACCAAAACCTTGTAAAAATGTATACCAAAAGAAACATTAAAAAACAAAAGAAACATTTAAGATTTATAAAACTATTATCAATTATTAATATGGTAAGCTAGTGAACATAAACCATGCCCATATCAAGTCGATGGTCGCATGATCCAGCCAAGTAGCAATATAACGTGCATGAATACAATGAATTTGAGTAAAAGATATGGGCTTTTTTACCAAAATGCCTGTAAAAAAACTCTGAATCAATATGCAAGAATAAGATTTCGTAAGTATTTTAGAATTAGTGTGGCATGAACCAAGGAGCCCGGCTAATATTAACCTTGTTTCCCGCCACCGTGCCTTCAACCAATAACGATTATTTCCCTATTAAAGTAAAACAATCAGACAGTTACGGCTGGGTTGCAGTGAAACAAGTGTAGTGCGTGCATTCAGACTTTAAATTGTCTGAGGAATCTATTTTATTGGGTATATGTTTGATTAGATGTTGACATCGATAACGGCACGGTATTTTATTGTTTTTAACACTTTTGAAATACGTGTTTTGTGTTTTTTTACGTAGCTGTCGAAGCCAGGTTTTGACCATTATTAATTTCTGATGAAACGTCCAGAAATAATCATGCCGGTATGGATGGTCCTGATTTCTTAATATACGTTAGCTTAACAAAATAGCAAATATTTTATCTCGGCTTCATTTTGTGGAGATTTTTTCATATGATATGACTTGCATTACAATGGTCATGCAAGATCGGACTTTGTATACATCATGGAGTTATTAAAAAACGGAGCGGACCAAACAGTAACCTATTCTTAAAACTTAAACAGACAACGGACAATTACGAGTTAATGTTTTTACTCATATAAACACATATTGCTTGATTTTTAATTCTGCGAAAACATTATTCATAGCGGTTTAAAACATACATACCAGTTCATCTTCAATAAACAGCTTTCATTAGAAAATAACTCTGATTGAAGGCGTTTACAGTTGTTGACATGAAGCAATCATTTATTCCTATTTATGTATATTCGTTTAAGAACACATACATAATAAACGATGACAATTATATTTTTCTAGGATAATGATGTTAACATTTAAAGTCCATAATTGAAATCTGTGTTTGCAATACCGTGCATATTGTTTACAACGGGTCACTAATGGTGATTGCAAGTAATAAACTCAACTAACGTGGGCGAAATACGCAGTTTTAGTCATGACATATAGCATCATGTTGCCGAGAAGATATCGGATTGAACATAACACACACAATCTTCAGGAAAATCACTGTGATTTGGGGACAACGTTTCGGTTGTACGCGATGACAAGGAATGTCATAAATTAACATTATCTTCAACGGGTAGCAACAACATTCGACCCGTTCGCTCAGAACTAATCTGGAATTAAAACAAAACAAAACAACTACATATGCATATTCTTCTGTATGATACTTCATACTTGTATTCAACTATATTTACCTTTGTGAGACGTGTCTATATTTACCTTTATTTGGCGTGTCACACAAATCAAATCATGAATTTCGTATAATATTGACAATACCTATAATGCAAAGTGTCCTTCAATCTCAAGTACAGTCACTTACAGATATAGACTGTGCTCGCTTTTCCATAGAACTCCCATCGGTAAACGGGAACTCTCCTACGGCTCGCCGACGGGCTATGTATCTAAGTGAGATCAACGTAGCCATGATCATCGCTGCTGCTATGGCAACTACAAAGATTTGCCCCAAAACGCTCAGGACATATCGGTGGTCCTAATGAGGAGATAACTGACTTTCGTTGGTGCTTGTTAGACACGACCACAATACAAAGCATCATTTACTGTATTGTTATTGTTATTCCTTTTGTTGCGTATATTGTTTTCTTTTTTAACGTTTTATTTTGAATTGGTATAATAACATATTAAACAATTTGTTTTTGCACTCTTAAATTAAATAAACATACCACGAAATGTTATTTTATATAAATATGTGTATTAGAATACATGACAAAACGATTGATATCACATAAGGCTTCATTGACATATATTGAAAATGTTAAATATAAATATATATAAACATACAGAGATATGGGTAAAAACTAAGAGCATTCCATAAATTAAAGGAACATACCACGAAATGTTAATTTATATTAGTATATGTATTATATAATACATGACAAAACAAATGATACATGTATATAGACGTGGAACATACTCTGATTTTGTTTCCTAGCGTGCTACTCTGGCACAAACGTGGCACTATACTTTTAAATCTCTAACTTTCTTATTACAAATGCACTTAATTGAGTTGTATGTATATTTATTAGGGACGGGAACAAATACTGGAAATCATATTCGAATATTCGAATGTCATTATTCGAATATATTTGAACATTCGATTTTTAAACCTTATATCAAAATGTCCGAACCTATGACCGTCCGGAGCAAATTACTATTCCTGATTGCCACAAATGCAACTATAAATCGTATCTAATGTGCAGCTTTGAAAAGTTGGATAGAGTGATATTTATTTGTTTACGATCATTGATTATTATGCTCTTCTTTTAATAAATACTGTTTAGTTTCATAAGATGTAAGATATTTAAGGAAAACACATTACCGTTATTCTAATTTATTTCAATACTTCTAATTAAATTGGATTATTTTCCATCGATCATATGTATGCTTTTGGTTTCGCTATTTTTTTCTGGAATTAAGAACCACGACGATTTAATTGGTATAAATTTGAGAAAATAAATTCTGATAAGATTATCATTTATTTGATATATGGATAACGGAATTAAAACATACATGCCCGATCTCGACGGGACCGCGATTTGGTAGATGTCCCGGCGTCCCGATATAAGACAATATTCGTTAAAACCTTCTATAAGTTAAACAAATCGCTATTTAAAGTGATATTATGTGCATTTTGCACTGTTGAATTGAGCTGAAAAGAATTGACAGGTCAAACGAGTTAGTTAAAATATGGTTACTGATCAATTATCTGACACTCATCATGCTACCAGTTGTTTATGAACATATATTTTATATTCGATATTCTTACGTGACCCACCCAGTCCTGTAAGCAGAAATGATCCGTAAAACAAAAATGTGTCTTTGTGTCGTATGAACGAATCTGCACTTAAACTAAATTTAGGTTCAAATCTTACATGCATGATCAGTTGTCAAACGAAAGTACGGTTGATATTCAAATGCATTATTTTTCTCTTTCTGGATAATGTTTTAGTATGTTGATGCTGCATTAACAAATATAAGTGTATATGAAGTGAAAACACCAAAAATAAACAACGGTTGCGATAGGCACCTATAAACTGTTAGATGCTCATATCACTTTAAGCTATGTAAGGTACGGTAAGCTAAATGAATAAAACAATAAGTAGAATTATCAACTATGCAAGCATTAAATTAAATAAAGCTTAACTGAAACATAATTTTAGTGATGGTACGTATATTAATTTGGTAACTTTAAACGAATGTAGTTATTATTTTAAGTTCCCAATATTTAATGCTCAATGGCATAAACATTAAATACATATTAGGTTTTAAAATGCAAACTGCAGTTAATTTGATGTTCAATGCAAGTGCTTTCGTTCCAAAGAATTATTGTATGTGTATTTTACTCATTTCATATCGCAAATATAGAATCTATCTTGCAAAACGCAGAGTTGCAAAACGCACACTTTTATTGCTCAAAACTTGAAACAGGCGGGATAGATAATTAATTTCGTGAAATTATGTAAAAAGCATGTTTAAATTTCGTTTTATTGCTGCAAAACGTGCACTGCAATTGCATGAAACTGTATTTACCCGGGATTCGATAATAAATCTTGTGACAACATATATTAAACATTATGTGTTCGTTTCGTCTTATTGCTACGTTGCACCATACTTCGGTCCGTGTGAACTGAATCCGTGTCGCTAATGTAAATTTACCAAAATAGTTATATCATCACGATAAATTCATGAGTTTTGCGTTTTAATGCGTGAACATCATAACCAGACAGATCCTTTTAAAGCCCCATTAACACTCATAATAAACGAATATTTCGTAAATTATTTCGTAAAATAAAGTGTATTCATAAAAAATCAGTGTTACTATAATAGCCAAAATTTCAACGATAGATGTGGTCTGGTAACATTGTATCTTGTTAAATCTTTGTTACCAGACTACATCTAGCGTTCAAATTATGGCTATTGCTTTAAGGAACACTGATTTTTTATGGGTTAACTTTATGTAATGAAATAGTTTACGAAATATTCGTTGGTTTTGAGTGTTAATGGGGCTTTAAATAATGTCTTGTACCAAGTTTCTGGCTACAACGAGCATGATGTCCATTACTTATTAGGTAACGAGTGACCGCTTTTATTTGCTTTGATTTTATGAAGATTGTCTTTCAAGTTCTTAAAAACGTCCACCTCTCGGTCACTTAAGGTTTAAGCCCGTTGTTCGCTTATTACTTTGTGACAGAGCCAAATGCTATATTGGACAATGTTCGTCTGACAAATTGCGCGAAAACGACGTCATTTTCAGGATTGCGTTGTTGGTAACCACTGTTTATACAATTGACCGCTGAGGTTAAAAAACCTGTAAAAACAGAGATTTTTAAATGTTTATCAATAAACGTTAATGTTTCACATAAATTGACTGTAATATTTGACTGATTTTCAGAAAATAATGTGTACACATTGCATAACTCTGAATTGAGAGTAAATTGACGATTGGTCCCTTTCCTTATACCCTCTCGCTTGCGAATTATCATCTCGTTCATTGATGTTAGCTGTTATCAAAGCAATGACTTAAAATGGAAACCAAAACTGCGACTTTGTACATGTACTTTTTTTGGAAGTGTCTTTGCATAAAAAATAGAATTTTCGAATATGAATTTTGGATTCGATGTTCGGGCCGATTTTCGAATAGTCGAATAATCGGATATTTGGTCCCATCCCTAATATGTATTAACAGACACATCACTACTAAGTACATAGTTATAGTAAATTCAGTTCAAAGATGGAAGTTACAATATCAACATTTGTCATATACTTTAATACGTTATATATCTAGCTAAATACAAAACCTATTTCTACACAGAACTTATTTTATGATTTAACTTTCTTTCAAAATATTAAGATACAATTTATACTTATGACAAACGAGCTGTAAACAGCTACATAATAGAACTCCATTAAACATTGATACTCGTCGCAGGATGTAAGTACAAAACATTTGCACAAGATAACCTATTCTGCTTTTAACACACACATTATAGTAATAAACATCATACTTTATGACGAGACATATTAATACGTATTGCGTTTTAGAATTTCCGGAAGTTAGAATTATGCTTAAAAATATCTTTGTAAAGTTCCTACTCATTGACTCAAAACGCCTTGTTACCTCCCAATGCTTGGGTTGACCTTTGTCACATTTTGTCGATGACATTTGGGAGCATTTTCAACATGTCATACGGTTTTTAGTTGGTCGCGTTAGCAGCCGAATAAATTTACAGAGCATGTTTTGCAGATCAGTATGTGCTTCGCTACGCTAAGGACGGTAACTCACTGCGCTAGGAACGATTACCGCTGCCTGTCTGCACTGCAGACGACGAATGCTTAGGAGCGTCTGCTCTACTACTGCAGTGTGTGTATTTACAAGCTTGTAAGACGACATTGGCCAGTCAGTGTTTATCATTGAAATCTGTACATGTTGGTTGCTTTCACGGAAAACGGGGCTTGATGCATGTCAAATAAGATTAGTCTGTGCGCACTGATTAGCCTGTACAATGCGCACAAGCTAATCAAGGAGGACAACAGCGAACAACTTCAGTGCCTTCAGCGCTTTGATCTAATATCCTACCGTCAAATTAAGCTTTATAAATGGCTTATTATCCGAGATCCGTCTGCTTTATTCCTCCATGTGCTCTACCAGATCGATCCTTGTACTTGGAAAACTGGGCTTAATTTATGTTCGTAAAGTATCGTGCCAGAGTAGCCTGTGAAGTCCGCACTGGCTTATGATGGACGACACTTTTCGCTTTTATGGAATTTTCCGTTTAAATAATATGTCTTCTAAACCAAAGGCCAGTATAGGCGGTACGTGTTGTCCATAATAAGCCTGTGCGGATTGAACATCATGGCTAATTTTGGACGACACTTTTCTCATTTGTATTACGACCAGTTGTCCAAGAACTAGGCCTGTGTATCATAACATCTCACAATGCAATGAGGGGATTTTATATACTCTATTATGTTTAAGGGCTCCGAGGGTCTAAGAGGGGATCTAACGTGTGACCCATGAGGTATGTGACCAGCGTGTTACCACTAAATCAGATCCGATGCTTGGTAACACTGCAATAAAGATATATCCTCTAAACATGTTATGCATCTGTGATCTGCATATACCCATATGCGCATTTGAAGGCCTCCAACTGCCGTAGCGTTTTCGGTTATTTGCTCAAATGATGGGCTTGTATGATTGTGGCGCTTTAACGATGTTTGCTTCTTGATTTCCGGCACTACGACACAATAAGATAACCATTGTACCGAGCGGATACGAGCATAAACGTCACAGTTCTATGGACATTGCATTTATATGTTTGAATGACATATACATTGCTTTAAACAATAATACAGTAATAAATGAATGTAACATACATGTTTGCACATATGTTATAGACGCTTGGTACGAAATGTACGAAAGGAGATTATACAATTTACACATATATTTACCCCTAAAAGCATCAGCTATGGCAAATACACAACTAAACGTTTGAAAATTTCCGAAAGTGTTACTATTTAACTATATCTTGATTAAAATTGATTCTTGCTACCAGCTTAAATATATTTGCATTTATCTATCTAATATAATATTAATTGATTTTGTAACATGCCAATAACTAATTATGTATTATCTAATCTACCGGTATTATATATTGCAAACAGTACACATTGTTTTGTCTGGTTTGTTCATTTCATGTTTAGCGAACGGTAGTTGAGAGAATGATAATTAAAAAGCGTGTTCTTGGACCCTGATCCAGACAGGGATCTTTACAAACAAATATATAGGTCCCTGATCCAGAGTAGGTGCCGGTAAACACGTTAATCGATGGTCGTGTATTTCCACTGTTCTTCATTACACCCATCCATCTGAACACTATTATATTCGGTTTGTTTAGCTATGAGTTTCGATCGCCGTTTATCATCGTCGACGGCGTTCTGTTCGACAATTCCATTTAAAAGAGATAAAACAAATATATTTATCAGAGTAATCTATATAATCACTCTCAAAGACAATGTTTTTTCTTCCTAGTGTTGTCATGACTCTGGTTCAAATTATTCGTCGCTTCGCTAAATTAATCTGATAATTTTAATGACGCACTATGATGCTTGTTTTCAATACGTTACGGGCCTCAGATTCCAATTCACTTAACCGTCATGCCGGAAAGGGGTTCGCGCGGCCCTCCAAAGGCGTCTTAAACTATCCCGTGAGCCTAGATGCGCGCTGTGGGGGCTCCGTTTAGCAAATATAATGCCATTGCAATCATTTTTACATTTTTTTTCCTTAACGTATTTATTACGCTGTAACAACGCTGTTTGGTCATCTAGAGCGCAAAGAGCGTACCGTTACCGAGTATGAACTCGATGTTGCCGGCGTTTTTACGTCGACTGAACAACGACTAAAGGGCGTAAGGGGTCACTGAGCGCATTTTATAAGCGCTGTAGCATATTTTTTTTTGTTTTGACAGTTGAATGCTGAAAATACATTGCGATAAAGTCTGTAAAGAACGCCATGAAGACGCATCAAGGGCGTTGTGAAGACGATGTGTGAGCGCCATAGCATACCAATTTAAATATTGTTAAATACTTTGTGGCAATCAAACGGCGCACTGAAATAATTTTAGAACGCTCTGGCAATGTCGTTTGGTGTGACTGGCTCTCAAAGATATACAAGAGATCACTTCATAAAATTTAATAACGAACACTGTTCAGATTATGTGTCCATAGGACTGTGATATTGGAACATTCGACTTTTTAAAATATCGGGACGTTAATAAATATATTATTTATATATATTCCCAACCCTGCCGGTATACTTTTAAACATAGTCTCCAAAAACAAAACATCAAGTAGGTTAGTAGGTACACAATCTAAGGCAATGTGTCGTTAAATAACAATAGTCTAACACTTTCAATAGTGTGGTGAAATTAGTAGGTATTTACATGTACTCGAATATATTTTTATAAACTCTGTATACAACCAACGAAGAAAAATCCACCAACACGGAAAATCTCCTCTCTACCTATTGATGGTAAACAAAGTGTACTTTAATCAAGGCAAGGGAGACAACGACAACTCTTACTTAATTACCTACCATGAGTAATGTGTATTATTTGTCGTAGAAGAGTGATGTACGTACGGCGTGACTTCTTCCGTCTGGAACAACTATGTACCACTCCGTTAAGACAATGATAATTAATATTAAAACACTCATAACATAGTAATCAACAAATATGTATATTTTACTTTTGCAAATAACGTTTACAAAGCTACTTTTCTAAATAATTAAATTTAAAACAAATATTTAAGTGCAGTTACGTTTTTGCAGTTGAAAGTCGCTAATCAACCGCATGAATTGTTAAGTAAGCCTTGAATTTCATATTTGTCTTTACAATGTTTAATTCGTGTTAATACAGTTTACAAATCAATACATAGTTCACATCGAATTTCATTTGCATTTATAAACATTCATGTATGCTGACAATTTTAGATTACAATACATACATAACATATCTATTTCATATATGCACACGTTACAACTGCACACATGTGTTTATTATGTATATTACAGATATTATAGATATAAATACATTTTAAGTATCATCACAGGGTAAATTATTTATTTAACATCAGTTTGCTTGTCACTATATGGTACATTAGTATTTCATTCAAACGCAGTTTCTGTCAACACATTTAGATGGCATATTTATAGCTCTTTCATGGTTCAAACAAAAATTCTAACCACGATACGGCTTTCAAAAATAAATATCAGAATATGTTATATATAGCGAACAGTCAAATGTCGGTTCCTATTCTGGGACGATTTCAAGTCAGACTTACTTCGTACTGACCTTGATATTCGCCAGATGAACTGTACTACGTTTAAAGATAGAGCACAATGTTTGTGCTGCTAGGACCAATATTAAATAGTATTTGAAATTCAATATAAAAGCGTGTACTGGTAATATAAATTATAATTGTAATTTTATCAGGGTATGGAGCAACAGAGAAATAAAATATACGTGTGCAGATGATGCAACAAATAGAAAGTATTTGTTAAATGTAATGACACAGTTTCTTAGTATACACGCATTTTATTGCCTGTTGATTAAGTTAAAAAAACAGACGGATTGGACAGAGAAGCCGAACGTAAGATCTGTGTACGTTGAAGGTTGACCTTAGGCATTTTCTATGGGTTATCATAAATAAAAAAATGTTCTGTATTGGTGTAGCAAGAAACGGACGAATTTAAGCACATCTATTAGCATCAATGTGATATGATAACGCGAAAAATATTTATCAATTTCTAGGTATCTACCAATGTGTAAAGGAATTCGACCAACTTCAGCATAGAGTGACATTGCATTTGTTGAAAGTTTTACATTTAACAGTCTTGTACAGAACTGTCTGTGAAAACGTTCAATATAAGTTGCCGAAATAAATCCCCATACTTCGCAATTTTAACGAAGAGTTGACAAGACATATACATCAAGCAGCTTAAAGATAACATTTATGGCACTTCCATATTTTTTGAAATGCAAACAAGAGAATTCATCGCTCTTGTACCTTTTCCATAAAGTGTCTTCGTGGCAGGTATAAATGAGCCCCCACTTGACATAACAATACCAAGGGAGTTAAAATTGCAAACTATTTCAATATCTTTTTCTTTGTATGTCCCATTTGTATTTTTAAGTTTCTGAGAAAATGATAGCATCATCCGCAAAAACGAGGGGAGAAATCAACAATTTATCTAACGTTATTCCGCCGGTTTGCAAATTAAATTCTATATCATTAATAAAAAACGAAAACATGATCGGCGATGTTATTTCTCCTTGAAATAGACCGACATTGCTACTTAAAAGGTCCGAAAGTACGACTATGAGTTGAACTTGAAGTTTGACCTCGCTATACATAAAGCGGATAAGTGAAATTACTTTCCGGATTCCCGATAGAATCATTTTACGCAATGGCTGTCCGCGATTTTTAAGGTCTTTACGGTAATCGACAATGCAGCAGAAAAAATATGTTTTTACTATGTATAAGCTTTTCTATTAAAGGATTAAGAATGAAAATTGTATCAACAGTACTGCAATTGGGTTTGAACCCGAACTGAGCGTCTCTAAGAATGCCATGGGTTTCTGCACAATATTTTAAGCCTTCGTTTATCACACCTGTAAATAGTTTCCCATAACAGCTTAACAACGTGATGCCTGTAAAGTTATTTGGATCGCTACGTTTATGTAATGGAATAATAACTCCCGTTGACCAGCTGTTTGGAAATGTTCATTTCTAAGATATAATTAAATACTAGTTCTAATGGTTTGACTAAAATATGCACTGTTTCTTTTAAGTATTCATAAATAATATTATCGTTTGAGGCTGCCATTTTATCTTTAAACGCCTTGCAGCTTTAATTATTTATTCTTCGGAATGGGTTTGTCTAGATCCGGATAAGAGCTGATTGGATTTTTTATATTATCAAACTGCCGTAAATAACTGTCACTTTCGTCGGTGTTTAGGTTAACGTCAACCTCAAAGGTTAAAGTATTGAAATATTCATAGATTTCTTGCAGCTATGTATTATCTTCTTTTGATAATACTTTTTTTTGTTTGAATAATTTTCAGAATACACGAGGCTTTTTTGCGACTCATGTAATTTAATTACGCACCCTGTTCTCTGTTAAACTTTTATTTTATTTTTCGACATAAATATTTATATTCTTTCCTGGCTGCCAGCATAGTTGTTCGTTTATGCATATTCGTATGTAAATTATACTGGTAAACTGTTTGAGTATATTCTTTCCGTTTTCGTTTGCGTGCTTCGCTAAACCAGCGTTGTTTATCGGTGTAAGCAAAGCGAATCTATTATGATTGTTAATAACATTATTGCTAATCCCATGTTTAAAATATTTTAATCAAAAACAAATCTTATATCAGAAAAGTGAATCAGACAGTATGTATGTGTTATGTCGACCTAAAATTTATATTTTAATCAAAAACAAATCTTATATCAGAAAAGTGAATCAGACAGTATGTATGTGTTATGTCGACCTAAAAATTAACATATATATATGCTTTAAGTAAATTAACTTGTGTTTTAGGATGATTTTCATTTTCTTGATTATGAAAACCATTCTCAAGCAACACTTAATTTACTTTTCTACTATCCTAAAATACTTTATTAAAAGGCGTGTTCAAACAACTGACAGATTTCGTATTTCCCCAAATTTGCAGTAAATCATTGGGACTCAATGCTTACAAAATGAGCTTGATAGGTTCCGTATAGATTTATCAACATCAATTTGCATTTTTCTGTAAAATCAACGCATCCCTACTTCATAAATATACTTAATATACTTCCTTTAATTTTACATGCTGTTAGTAATTCTAACCAATTTCGCTGGGACCTCCATGTTGCATTTCGTTTTTCTATTACTCAAATGTTTACGGTGCTGATAATTTACGGTTTTACAATTAATTTGGACACATTAATGTTTGAGATTTAATTCGCAAATGCAGTCTGAACGTCTGAACTAATATGTATGATAGCTAAAATAGTAATAACTCACAGATGTTATAGTATTAGCATGTAGTGGAAAAGTCTTAGTAGAAATTCTAGAGGTAAAAATATCTTCATAAAACTGTTCATTTCAATCTTGCCGATATAAAATAAAATTTAATTTGCATGTTTGATTGTGCCCCACCAAAGCACTTTACTTTGTAAGTGGTCGATCTTTTTTCATTCGTGAGTTGATTTCTGACTGATTGTGTAACTAATTATATAACTGGCATAAACCCCTGGTATGGAACTGATTTGTTATCACGAAATGTCAATAATCCGAATTGTGCACAATCTATTACGGGCTTTGCTCTCGAGTTTTGAAACAATCATTATGTCATTTGCATAGCATGTACATCGTTATCTAATCGCGAAACAATCGAAAGGTTTGTTAACTTTTTATTGAACTAATTTACACCACATTTGGGTGGGGGGGGGGGCTGCTACCCTCATTCCACTAAAGAATATTTTTTAATGGATAGAAGCATTGGTCCAGATCGGACAAAATAGTTTTTCATTTAAACGTTGATTAACAGAGACGTCGTTCATTACTGTTTTCTTATAGAAGAGAAATGATACAAATCAACGGCCACAAACATGATTAATTGGATGAGGTCAACTTTCTTCTTAATTTATACTATAAAATGTTTTCTCTTTCCTGTTTAATTTTAGACACTGACTTGTCGCGATCCCTGAATGATTCGGACGTGCACTGCGCCCATGACAGCTGGGCTGGTGGCCATGGCAAACAAGCTTCATATCGCTTTTACGACCACGCAGCCCAGACCGGAAATGACTAACCGGTATCCTTACCAATCGTTCGTTAATTCACTTCTGACAGCTGGTTAAAGTACCAATAAGATCGAGACCCCGACCGTTCCTTTTCGTTGACACATTGTCTCTGAAGTGCGAGAACGAACAATTAGTTTTCTACGCCATACCCCCGGCAATGTTTGCATGGTGGAACAGAGAGGATAGGTCCTAGATTCTGTATTAACTAAAATATTTTTAATGAGCGTGATGAAACAAAGGCAATCAATATGTTTAAAATTGTATTGCAATTAAATGCCGGGATGGCTCAGCGAACGAACTCGGCGTCCCTTCTGATATAAAACTTAATAAAAAGCGATCTCTGTCGTCAACCACAAACTCTTTCGGGACTTACAAGGAACTGATATTAAAACACCCATACCACAGTAAACAACAAATATCTTTAATAAAGAATATGTATATTTTGATATTGTAAATAACGTTTACAAAGAAACTTTCTAAATAATTAAATTCAAAACAAAGATTTAATTGCATTTACGTTTTTGTAGTTGAAAGTCGCTAATCCACCGCACGAAATGTTTCGTAAGCAGTGAATGCTTATTTGTCTTTACAATGTTTTATTCGTATTAACCCAGTTAACAAATAAATACATAGTGCACATCACATTTCATTTGAATTTATATACACTCATGTATGGTGACATTTTCAGAATTCAATACATATATGACAGATCTTTTACATATATGTACACGTTACAACTGCGCAAATGTGTATTTGTATATAACATTACATAATTATATAGTTTAAGTATCATCAGAGGGTAAATTATGTATTCAACATTAGTTTGCTTTTCACTATATGGTACATTATTATTTCACTCAGACGCAGTTTCTGTCTACACATTTAGATGAAATATTTATAGCTCTTTCAGGGTTCAAACGAAAATTCTTACCACGATAGGGTTTTCCAAAAGAAAGTTTAAACAATCAGACAGTTATTAAAGTGATATTATGGGCATTTTTCACTGTTAAATTGAGCTGAAAAGAATTAACAGGTCAAAGAGTTAGTTAAAATGTGGTAACTGACCAATTATCTGCAACTCATCTTGCTACCAGTTGTTTATTAAAAAAATATTTTTTATTCGATATTTTACATGTCTCACCCTTTCATCTAAGCCGAAATGATCCGTAAAACAAAATTGTGTCTTTGTGTCGTATGAACGATTTTGCACTAAAACAAAATTTAGGTTGACATCGTACATGCATGATCAGTTGTCAAACGAAAGTACTGTTGATATTCAAATGCATTATTTTTCTCTTTTCGGGATATTGTTTTAGTATGTTCATGCTGCATTAACAAATATATGTGTATATGAAGTGAAAGCACCAGAAATAAACAACGGTTGCGATAGCTACCTATAAACTGTTAGATGCCCATAATATCACTTTAATAGCAAACAGTCAAATATCGCGAGCCTTTTCTGGGACGATTTCCAGTCAGGCTTACCGCTTACCGACCTTGTTATCCGCCAGATGAAATGCATTACGTTTAAAGAAAGAGCACAATGTTTTGTGCTGCAATAACCAATATTAAATAGTGTTTGAAATTCAATATGAAAGCATGTACTGGTAATATAAAGAGAATAAAAGGTTACTGCCTGATCTTTTTGTAATATATCAGGCTTAGAATAATATAACGGCGAGGCTTGCCGAGCCGTTCTTTTATTCGTGCCGAGCCTGATATATTACAAAAAGATCAGACAGTAACCTGTTGTTCTGTTTATCATACCTCTACGTCCCCGATTTTTAAGATATAATGTAAAAATCGCTAAAAAGCTGCAGTTTTAGCGAGAAAGAATAAGACTTGTGTAATTTGACGGGTTAATAATGACGTAATGAGCACGCGCGCATAAGATTTGTAAAACATGTTTTTTTGCTGTTTGTGTTGCATTTTGTGTTTAAAATATATTACATCTTGGTATCGAATTGTTTGTTTTGTTAAATCGCATTCGATTTTACTTACAATGATTGCTTTATAGTTGATTCCGAGTAAAATGACCATCCTCCACGCATGCCTGTTATAAGAACATTATGTTGACCATGATATAAAACAATATATCAGGCAACTTTATATCAGGCAGATATCAATGCGGTGGTATGATAACAATTATTATTGTAGTTTTATCAGCATAGGAGGCAACAGCGAAATAAAATAGGCGTGTGCAGATGATGCAAAAAAAGAGAATAGGCTGTTGATTAATGTCAATTAAGGCTAAAACCTTGGTTGGACAGATAAGCCGAATGTAAGATCTGTGTACGTCGAAGGTTTTAACCTTAGTAATTTCTATGAATAATAATAAATAAAGAAAAGTAACAACGTTGTGTATTGGTGTAACAAGCAATTCGCCATGTTACGCACATCTGTTAGCATCAATGTGTCATGATAAGGCGAATAGAATGTTCAGATATAGTAGAAAACTCCTAACACTTTGTGTTGTGAAAATGTATTTACATAGACAGGCTACTAAAGAAGCATATATAAGAACATAATACAAAATACTAGACAGGCAATACAACATCAACTTATTGCGCATGTTTGCATACATCATAACGTAAAATAAAATAAACCACAACTCAAATAAAGATTTGATTTAAAATATAATAAATGCATCTACATTATTCAAAATTTACAAATACCATATACAACGTATACATTTACAATTTTAAAACTCATACAACTCATAGGAACATTAAAAGAAATATATTACGCATAAGTACACGTATGCAAAGTGTGAGACGGGTTGTGTCCAATGAAAATTATTACTCTCCCTTTTCATTATCAAAAGAAAGTGAAGATTTAGGTTCAATGATCAAATCTCTTGTAAGTTCATGTCCTTTAACTGGAACAGACTTCTTTCCTCCCAACGCTAGACCGGCACGACTCTGGGTTGACCTTTGACACGTTTTGGCAATGACTTTTGTGAGCATTTTCAGCATGTCGAACGGTCTTTTCTTGTACTTATCCTTATCCTTATCCTGCCTAAAATGAGGCTGTGCAAATCGCGTATCATCCAAGAGCCTTCTGCCTTGTTTCTCCACGCGATCGAGCCGGTTGGGGTAGCATAGAATACTAGGTGATAAATCTCACAATCCAGTGAGAGGGGTTCATCCACAATATTCTGCTTTCGTTTTACCTCGGCATTCATAAGTGAAACAGAACGAACATCAACTTCTATAGCGTCTTCAATCGATGGTTTTTTGTTTCATACAGCAATGAAGGTATATCTTTAACCAGGTTCTGATTCTCTGCTCCATATGCTTCCATCAGTGCATTTGCGGTTACTTGCTGATATATTTTATGGCCGTTGTGAGGCGCGTTTGCAATTTCGGTTTCTGACTTCAAGTGCTTATATCACACATATGTCAGCATCGGTATCTTTTGATAGATCATAAGTAAATGATTTCAGTAACTTGTCTGAAATGCATTTATTGGTACTGAGTATAACACAACTATTAAATGAAGAAAAACCTAGCGCAACTAAAATGAGCATTTTCAAGGCAAACAACAAAGATAAAACGAGTCCACTTACAACTAATATATTAACTATATTATATACATAAATATGTTTATTATGTACAAACATTTTTTAATAAAATTGTTAACACTCTCTAATAAATTGTTTCCATTTACCGACATGTTGTGCTCGTGTTTTTGAGTGTTAATGATGATCAATGTTTTTATAGAGTATGCGTTATAGAGTAAACAGTACGAGGATTATATCGGCCAATTTACAGGTATAATGTGACTAATATGGGACGAAAAGCGGTCTTACGTAAGGTATATACATAATAATCTATCCAATATTATTGTACGATTAGTAATAAATTGTCATGGCCCTCATGAACTGTGATTGAACAAATATTTGCAAACGTGTGAACTTAAATGCATATACAGAATACGATGTCTGTCCTGAACAAATCAATGAATAAAGTAAAACTGTTGACCATAAGAACCAGAAAAATATGTGTGAGCAGGTTCAACATTGGTTAAACAAACTGGAATTATTGTGTATTACATTTTACTAAGATGATAATTGTCAGAATAAAATAACAGGATCAACAACATAAAGCACAAACGCAAAACAAAACCAGAATAACTAAATAGATATAAGTATACATATCTTACGAGAGAAACACCAATGTTTTTTGAAACGGAGCACAGCGAAAACAATTAACACAAATAAAGCGTATTTCCATGTTTTAAGACTCTTGATTTATCGTACCCTATTTTGGGATACAGCTCACATGATTATTTAATATCCCTTCACAATGAACAAACGTAATAAAATACAAAGGAAACGTGTTAATATGCATAATAAAATGACTAAATTGTATTATGTTAAAATACGAAAAGAAATACAGGATTATAATCGAGTATATACATTAAACATGTAACTTGACTTTATTGCAATAAAAAGGAAAATAAAACATACAAACTAATTTAAATGTTAAATGTTAATTAACTCGAGAAACATGCGATACTGTAAACTCTTGAGAAAGAAAACCGACGTCAAATTTCGTAGTAAAACAATAAATATATATGAAAAAACTAGGCTAAGGCCTTGATTTTAACTATTTATATATATTCACACATATCGCCAGTTACGGGGTCTCCGATTTAGAAATAGGTCATTGGGTCCCCACTTTAAAAACATGTATCTCCATACCCTTTTTTATCCGATATTAACACGAATTAATGTATATAGGGGTAACCCCATATAGTATTATATATAAATACGTCATTTATTTTATCATACAAGAAATATATAGCAACATTAATTGCGAGGTATACATAATTTCAATTTCAGACGCGATTGTGGTTTTCGATATAAGACCTTATTGTAACATTTGATTGCATTACCTCCCCTACACCCCCCTCATAGTAATTAAAGGTGCCTAGAACGCGGGGTTGTATACAGATCCCGTTTATAATATTGACCCCTTAAGTATAGTCTGAAAACTACCGAGACCGCGTAACTGGCACAATGTAATAGTATATATATATATTCGATAAAATTCCACATATGGGTCGCATTTATTTTACCCTTTCATTTTCAAATCAGCACGACTTATTCTGTCAGAAGTTGATTACAGAGCAGTCTGTTAATTGTTTCGTAAAGCTCAATCTGCCAGATAATAGTATTGAACGTGAAATATAAACTAACTTTTTGTCGACATAGGCCAAAGAAAAAAGCTCTGGTGTATGCAGAAACATTTGTTTCATTTGTATGTTTAGTGTAAAATACGATTATGAACGAGACATTTTAACAGAACATAGACATAAATTGATTGGCATAATAACACAGGTTCTTTAAGAAGAATCTTTAAATATCATCGGACATCACACTATGTTTTATGTTATTGATCATCACCTAACGGCGGAAAGATCAAGTCCCGAGTAAGTTTGTGTTCGACAACAGATATAGCCTTCTTTTTATCCAGATTTGTATCATAAGGAGCGTTTGTAGTCCTCAGAGCCATCTTAGCGTTCACTTTTAACAACAGTTTTAGTATATTCACTGGTCGTCTCCCATCACACTTCTTAACAAGTTTGTTTAGGTAATACAGCATCCAGGAGCCCTTCTCTGTGTTCCGCCACGCCAACATGCCCGGGGGTATGGCGTAAAAAACAAGTTGATCGTTCTCGCACTTCAGAGAAGGTGTGTCAACGAAGGGGAAAGGTTTAAATTGGGGACTCGACCCAAGAGGTTCATCAACGAGCTGAGTGGAAGTGAACTGAGGAACCATGTGTATCGCGGGTGACTCATTTTCGGCTGCAGCCGGGAAGTCGTCATGAAGATGTACAGGGCCACCAGCCCAGCTGTCCATGGCAAAGTGCACGTCAGAATCGTCCAGGAATCGCTGGGTCTCTGGAATTTACCATGAATAGAAAAAACAGTAGTCTAGTAGGAACGGACGTCCACGGTGCATGATTGGAACCTTTTTTTTTAAATATGCTGATATTGTTCTACATTGTCTTGGGTAATAGAAAATGTTTGTTCCCAAGAAAACTTTTATGCCCACGGGGTCTTAATCCAAGATGGCCACCAACATGGCCGACCAAAAACATAGTAAATACCGTTTTTTTTTGCAAATTACTCAAACACCATATATTTTCCATGACTTTGGTAAGCTTTTAAATTTAAGCAATTGAGAACATATTATTCTTATTAAACAAATAAGTTTTTTGGTGAAATATTAAACATTGTATGAAAAAAATGACTATATCGATGAAAAAAGGTATAAAAAACCCATGTAATTTTGTCCTTATGAAATGTTTCAATTTGTATCTGAAAAACAGTTTAGATACAATTATTATCCTAACTACATTAAACACACACCTATGGGGCTAAGGAATATAAATTTATAATATCTCATGTAAATATGATAATAAAAATGCGATTTGTAAGACAAGAAAAATGGGTGGGGTAAATGACAAATCAAAAAAGAAAAAATGCCTAATGTGCATATTGATATATTTTGAGATAAACGATTCTTGCTAACTTGTTATGTTTATGTATTTGGATCTTTTTGATACTTTTAAGTGCATGCACATTGTTGTTAAA
Organism: Dreissena polymorpha; assembly: GCF_020536995.1. Lineage (NCBI taxonomy): Eukaryota > Metazoa > Mollusca > Bivalvia > Myida > Dreissenidae > Dreissena > Dreissena polymorpha. The sequence goes on from NC_068367.1 coordinate 25,031,597, forward strand.
CATAAAATTCATTTTCTCTTTAATATAATAGCAAAATAAAGATAAAAATCATTTATCAACAAAGGGTGTAGCATCTCTTATATTGAGCTCTAGTAGTATCAGGGGTTCACGCTGCATGATTCTAAGATTTTATTTGAAAATGCTGATGATAATCTACACTTTTGGGGGTAAAATATTATTTTTGTACCCAAGAAACTTATTGATCACATGGTTTCTAAAGCCAAGAGGCTTCCAAGATGACTGCCCATTAACCTAAAAAATACTGTGTTTGCACAAATTGCATAAACAACATCTAATTTGGACCGTTTTGGTTAGCTTTTTAATTTAAGTAATGTATTACATATTATTAGAAAAAACTACAACAATTTACTGTTTTTTATGAAAAATATTACATGAATATATTACATGAAAATATGATTGAGTACACGTTAAATTGGTACACAAAATGGTTGTTTTTGCGTAGGACATTTTCAAGTATAACCTGATGAAATTAACATGTCAACTGCATATATAAACCATAAAGAGACTTAGGAATAATATTATATATTATTGTATGTGAATATCATCCATGATTATTATATACAAGAAATAAAAGTGGATGGGGCCAAATGACAATCTGAAGACAAAATGCCTAATGTTCATGTTGATATATTTTAAGATAATTGATCATTTTAAACTTGTTATGTTCACGGATATATGGATTTATTTTCGTACTGATTAGTGCCTGTACATTGCATGCAATTAAATGCTTATTCCACTAACTCATAACAGTATTGTTAACAAATAGGAAAACAAGATCATATACTTGTATGCACATAGCTTACGCATTCAAATCGCATTCATTAAAATCCCTGTCGAAACAAAGATTGTTATTTTTACACACAACAAATCTTCTGAATGCACTGCATAATACACAATTGCGAGACAAACTCTTAGTCTTTACTAATTAATAACGTTGCTATAATATTCTTGTAACGTATTCTTTCCTTTCTACGTGATGATAGGAAACATATTGCATTCAATCAAGTAAATAGATTAAATCTAATTAACTTGAGCAACCAAACCAGTTGTGCGTGTGTGTTTTTTTTTAAGTTTATGAAATCCTTCCGCGCCTGAGGCTGAAAAATGTGTAAACCCGGAGTTGGTTCCATAACTTCTACTAAATTAACTCACTGGACCGTTCTTAAAAAATCAAATAGGAAACTAATAATAAATTGTAAACAGAGGTTATTAAAAAAACGGAGTTAAAAGAGAAAAGCAAAATATTACACGACCATTTCATTTTATTGATTCATTATATTTTAGAACTATGCATATAACTAACATTTTTGGTGCGTCCCTTTGTTATACATGTAGATTTTATATGGCAGAGAATCTTATGCACACAATACCCTTTATAGTATATTTATTTTACAACGTAAGTAATCAATGTAAGTAATGGCGACGGTTTAAACAAATCGCATTTCAGTCAAATAAAATAGACAAAACCGCCTACTTTCAACCACAATAGTTATCTTATAATAGCTCTATTATCAAATATGTCAGGTTGGTTAAACGTCTTAAATGGGTAATCGTCTAATTTTTCGTGTTCATTTTATATCGACTTTAATGCAAGATAGCTTTAAATATATCACCTGTTTATGAATGTTCTAGATAATCTCAGATAACATGTTTGTAAAGCGATACGCTGTCTTTATACCATGCGCACATATTTTAATTTTCAACAAATAATTCTACTTAATGGGTAGAATTGAATACACCTATTTTTTTCCTATGTCTAAAATACGCGAATATCTGTTTAAATCGAGAATTTTTTCTAGTATTTTGCGCATACATATTTTAACCGATTATATTTTAAAATCAATAATTTAAAATATTTTACAAATTGACTGTATTTGCTATCATTTAACACATTGAATGTAAGTTATTTAATAAGAACCCCCTGCGTTTAAGAGTTAGTCGGCACATTTGTTACCATAGGCGATGATTGAGTTGTTTGCATAAGATATTTTAACAAAGCATTTCCATTAAGTTTCCTCATAACGTTAAAATATCGATTGCCGCCTTTTTAATAGGTCGATGATCAAGCTGGTATGAATAAACGATTTTTCGTTCAATGAATAAGTGTATATATTCGTCTTTCAAATAATGAAAACATATATTATGAATCTCAGAAAATAGTGTGTCATAATTGTTTTTTTTTACCGGCCTTGCGTCATGGGATATAGTTTGTTCTAGTGAACCAAGATGCATGACTGTGTCTGCTTTCACTAATTCAGGGTCTAGGATCACCTCATAATGTGGGGTTCGCATTTCAATATTACCGGACGTATAGGAGCCGCTTTTTCCCCGCTATTATTTTTACATTTTGAATATATTGCATTGCATAGAAGACAAATTTTGATATAATTTCTGTAAAAAAAACATTACGCAGTTACTGTTTTTAGTGACACGAAGTCAAAATTTGACGTATTTAGAATAACCGGTAATATACAGCACTTGTCCCCATCCATTTGTAAAGATGTCCAATTTTAAGCACCCATTTTCTCAGACTCATTAATTAAAAATACACGCGCTACATATGCGCTATTAATATCTAATTAAAGTATACCAATGAGCTGAACTATATGAAAAACAAAGACATTAAACTTTCTTATTGACGCGTTTACCTCTCGTTAGCACCGTGTGTAAACCACTCTAAAACTGTGATTCTGAATCCCGTTAACACTAGTCGATCTAAGAATAACGGAAACTACGGAGTCTTAAAAAGCTGCATTCTATCGACTCAATTGAGCTAAAACAAATACGCCTACAATTATATAACTGCAAGAGTTGTTTATGTACCTACCTGCGTTGCCGCCACAAGTTAGATCAGGTGCTGCCTGTTTTGACACCAAAAGGTCAGCACCGCTGTCATGTTCTTCACCTAGGACAGAATTTACATAAATTCATGAACATCTCGAAATGTAAATAGGGGTTTTACCGACTGAACTAAAACTTGAGTGATTACATTGATTAAATACGTTGAAAATATTTGGCATGCCTACTTGAAATGATTAAATGATTTTGTAATTACCACAGAGTATACATTTGCTATATTTATCACTCACTTGGTCCTATCCATTAAATTATATTTGTGTAAGTAGAAACAATAATAAATCAATAATTAAAGTGATTGACTTACCTCTACAAGCTTGGATTATGAATAATTTTGGTTTGTTTTTTAGGGACGGGCAATTGTCGTCGTTGAACATTTCAGTTATTGTGCTGGTGAAAATCCATCTGTCGTCTGAGCACACAAGGGCGTGGTCACACTTTCCTTCAGCTTTGGGGTTCGGTCGTTCTAACCCGTGTGTGCTAAATGCTACGACAAGCATGTTACTGTCCGAATGGTCGAGACACATCACATCTTCGAGTAACTGTTTCGTTTCTGTGAAGGACATATTTGTTGTTTTTCCTTTATAGACCGTTAAACGAAGTTTGTAGGCAATGTTAGATAGATACGCTTCATCTTTGTCTGCTCCATGCCTGAACGCTTGGCGCTTGAACGTTTCATTAACAATGATGATCATATAGCCTCGGTGACCGCGACTGAAATCGTATGGGTCAACAAGTAAAACATCCTGTTCAGGACATTTGGTATTTGAAATTCGACCAGTTTGTGAAGATTTGGTCAGCTTTTGATCGACCTGTAACGGAAAGAAAAAAATGATATGTTTCTGTAGTGGCGTCAGTAAATTCTCAAGTGAACACTGTAGAGGCCGCAGTGCCACATTCTTCTTGGCCGACCCCGTCTTTGCTCACTTTCTCTTCGCTTTCACGTACAACTTTAGTACATGTGTTAATGTCAGTTTCTTGACCGTTAAAGGGACTATTAACCCACAAATTATCACGCTTTTCGTCCATACGATATTCTTCTACATAAGCATTGTCTTTTAGAGAACCATGTTGATTTGTAAGACGATAAAAATCGGTGGGGTAATTTTAACCAATGTTGCTGGGATCGCCATGTTGCAATTCGTTTTCTATGACTATGTTGTTTACGATGCTGATTATTTACTGTTTTACAATTAATTTGGACACATGTTTGAGATTTAATTCGCAAATGCAGTCTTAATGTCTAAACGAATATGAATATTAGCTAAAATAGTTATAACTCATAGATGTTTTTGTATAAGCATGTAGTATTGCTAGTGAAAAAGTCTTAATAGAAATTCTAGAGGTGATACTATCTTTTTTTAACTGTTCACGTTCATTTTGCTGATATAAAATGAAATTTAATTTGCATGTTTGATTGTGCATCAACACAGCACTTGACTTTGTAACTGGTCGACCCATTTTTAATTCTTGAGTTGAATTCTAACTGCTTTTGTAACTAATTAACTAATTATATAACTTGCATATACCGCTGGTATTGCACTGATTTGTTATTACGAAATGTCAATAATCCGAATTGTGCACAATATATTATGGACTTTGCTCTCGAGTTTTGAAACAATCATGATAATGATGTTGATGATTATGATGATCAAAACAACAATGATTATGTCTACGATGATGTTGATGATAATAGCAATAACAGCGTTATTTATATTATTGCTTTTACTTTTGACACCTTCGATGATGGAAGCACTTTAACTACTTTAATAAGATCTTGACTTCATTCAAACAATAAGATTATAAAAACGTGTATATGATATACCCCACTCTCCATGCCTTGGCTGTGTCCAACGCCGATGTCCCGTGTACCTCGATAGAGGCTGGCTGAATAAAATCGAGACACTGATAACATAAAAATGGATATAATGAAGTATGTATTGGCTGTATCAAATAACGGAAAGACAGAAAACGTTTATGCAATAAAGTTTGAGCTGCCTTTGACTCCATGTTGGTAATATTAAACTTGTATCGCGTTGACGTAAATGACTGTGGTGAGACTCTATTGTTATCCGAACAGATCTTCCTCATTGAAAACTAGAACACTTGCACTTATAAATTATATATTGAAAATGTAAATCTTGTTTGACTACAATGACTGCAATAACTGTTTGGCATACATACAACATATTAACAAATAATGCTTAATATTATAAATGAAACACACATCAACATTATAATGAGCAGATACAGTTAAACTGTATGCACCTGGCGATCAGTTGCATTGTAGAGCAAAATCACTTTTTTAAATATGCGACATCAGGAACAATTACTTGATACTGCTGTTAATACAAACAAAGTTTAAAACAAGGGCTGTTTGTAAAACATGCATGCCCCCCATATGGGCTGTCCGCTGTAGCGGCAGCCATTGTGTGAATAAGTTTTTTGTCACTGTGACCTTGACCTTTGACCAAGTGACCTAAAAATCAATAGGGGTAATCTGCGAGTCATGATCAATGTACCTATGAAGTGTCATGATCCTAGGCAAAAGCGTTCTTGAGTTATCATCCGGAAACAATTTTACTGTTTCGGGTCACCGTGACCTTGACCTTTGACCCAGTGACCTGAAAATCAATATGGGTCATCTGCAAGTCATGATCAATGTACCTATGAAGTTTCATGATCCTAGGCGTAAGCGTTTTTGAGTTATCATCCGGAAACCATTTAACTATTTCTGGTCACCTTGACCTTTGACCTAATGACCTCAAAATCAATATGGGTCATCTGCGAGTCATGATCAATCTACCCATGAAGTTTCATGATCCTAGGCATATGCGTTCTTTAGTTATCATCCGAAAACCATTTTACTATTTCGGGTCACCGTGACCTTGACCTTTGACCTAGTGACCTCAAAATCAATAGGGGTCATCTGCGAGACATGATAAATCTACCCATGAATTTTATGATCCTAAGCATATGCGTTCTTGAGTTATCATCCGAAAACAAAACCATTTTACTATTTCGGGTAACCGTGAGCTTGACCTTTGACCTAGTGACCTCAACATCAATAGAGGTCATCTGCGAGTTATGATTTATCTATCTATGAAATTTCATAATTCTAGGAGTATGCGTTCTTTAGTTATCATCCGAAAAATCATTTTACTATTTCGGGTCACCGTGACCTTGACCTTTGACCTTGTGACCTCAAAATCAATAGGAGTCATCTGCGAGTCATGATCAATCTACCAATGAAGTTTCATGATCATAGGCGTATGCGTTCTTGAGTTATCATCCGAAAACCATTTTACTTTTTCGGGTCACCGTGACCTTGACCTTTGACCTAGTGACCTCAAAATCAATAGGAGTCATCTACGAGTCATGATCTATCTAACGATGAAGTTTCATGATCCTTGGCGTATGCTTTCTTGAGTTATCATCCGGAAACCATTTTACTATTATGGGTCACCGTGACCTTGACCTTTGACCTAGTGACCTCAAAATGAATAGGGTTCATCTGCAATTCATGATCAATCTACCTATAAAGTTTCATGATCCTTGGCCCAAGCGTTCTTGAGTTATCATCCGGAAACCACCTGGTGGACAAACCGACAGACCGACAGACCGACAGACCGACCGACCGACCGACCGACAAGGGGCATAAATATTAAATATTGCAAAACACGATAACTAGATATAAAAAGATAGCGTATGTCGCATAAGTTAATGTTTTGTTACATAATATATAGGTTAAAGGTAAAATTTCAATATGGATATTTACCTTCGGTTTATTATTATTTTTATCGCAAATAATTTAGATAATTTAATACAAAAACTATAAAATCCCTACATACCTCTTCCTTTCGAATGCTTATAAAATCCGTTGTATAAAATTAAATTCTACGTAACGCTTTGTTAGAAATGTAACCTTTGTAGCTGTCAAAAACGCATTAATCTGTGTTTAAGTTAAGGTACAAAACAGCATACAGTTGAACGTTACATATATATTGTACGGAATGGACTTAAAAATGGACATACTGTTCATTTTATTTTTGTAGGTGAATAGAAAAGAGTGTGTGTGTGATTCAATATTATTCTATATTGTTGACACAAAATAATGTGAGAAAGTCTTAAATACGTGTATTTAATGTAATGTCTTTGTGACATACTATATGTGCATAAATTTCAATACAATTAACATGTTAAGTAAAACAAGATGTTATTAATTTTTCTTACTGAGGTTCTTGTTTGTAATACAGAGAAATGTTTAACAAAAAAGTATATCAAATAAATGTTATTCTTAAAAAAAGCGGTATAACTCTGTGAATGTATTTAATGAAGGCGAATTTCATGTGTGTTTTATAATTGACATCTGTTTAGATACAACACGTGGTAATTAACTCACCCGAACTGTTTCTGGAAAGTGGAGATTGCAATTCATGATAATCATCAGATGAGCTTTCAGAATGTTGTTTGGGTAACTGAAACATATTTTAGACAAGTTTTGTTTTACTTGCTTTATATAAAGTTTCATAAAAGAGTACATAACACATACATGACAGTATTTTGCATAATGAAATTGTATAACTTTACCTCATTTTCTTGGTTTATTCGCACAAAGGATTCTTTCAAATGAATTGATTTGCAAATTGTCAACAAGGATTTTCCGCCACCTGTAATTCCAGTATTAATAATTTACGTGTTATGCAAAATAACACAATAGCGCCTTCTTAATGCTTTTGATACAAATACACAATGAAATAGGAATATAATAACTTAAAAGAACTCGAATTAACAACCAACGAACACGGAAGCACCAAGGGTATAAATATGCAATTTAAATCAGTACAGTCATCATAAATGAGTATATTAGCAGAGAAAAAGCAGGTACCCTTAAATGTTAATAAACATTGATAACTGACCGTATTAAATACACTCATATAAAGATTGCTTCTGCTTCTTAAGACAAACAAACGTATACCTCCATCATTATTTCGCATGTGTAAGAGTGTCTCCACAATAGATGAAGGCTTCGAACTGAGGAGCTTCGCCAACTCCTCGTCAACATATTCCTCTGCCGATTCCAGGAGTGTGGCCAGAGACGTCAGCGGACGTATATCCATCGCAACTGTAATCGCATTGATTGCTTTCTTCAAGTCTACTTCACAGACCTTCAAGATTTCAGATCCTATGTCTTGACCATCGCAGATTACAGAAATGCGGTTGTCGCCACTGGGAAGATCTGTGGAAGAAATGGCCTTTTTATCTGCATTTTTATCAGTTTTGTCGAAATAATCAAACTTTACATTTCTGTTTTACCTAGTTCAATAAATTCGCCAAATATTTCGATACTTGTAATAATGAAGAAAAGAGGTCTATAATAATTAATAATGTAAACACTCACGTTTATGAAACCAGTACTAATTTCGAAGAAAAAGTAGTACAAGTATAAAAAAAACATTCTTTAATTGTATGATAACCGACAGTTGTTGCGTTTCATTAGAAAGAAACAAACTAAAGCTCCATTTTTGAAATAAATGATAACTTATACAGGCTTTAACGCATATTTGCATTTACTACGGTAGGTCAGCTTTAAATAAGAAGATACTCTGGCCTTCTTTAAGTGATTGTTAAAAACGAGGAGACCGACGTAAATGTTATCGAAAAAAAGGAAACAAAAACGAATGTATCACTCTACATTGTTATTAAACTAGTAGCATATGAAAGGGTTTTACTTTAAAAAGAAACTTCAAACATCGTACCTCCAGTCTGGAATGTCCAGACGTTCGTGAGGACACGCGTAGCCGGAAGCTCTTTGTCAGCATGTCGCACTACAACTTTCTGGAATGATGTCTGCTCATTTTCTTCATCAAACATCAAGATTATTACCTCAGTCGGCCCCTGAATTATCGATTAAAACATAAAATGGCAACACATGGCAAATCTAAAAACGTTTTTTTATTTCAGTATTTGGAGATCAGGAAAATTAATATGATTAAGGTTTACCAAATTGACCTTTTTTGACACACATAATTACAAAAGACAATATTTGTAAAGACACTGAACAACGATTTATAAAAATAACAAATGAGTAATTAAACGAAAACAAAACATGTAATTTAACAATTACAAAAATGAATCAATCGTTTTAGAAAAGTTGATATATTATTGTGTATATGAAGTTAAATAAAACTAAAAGCTTTTAAATAGAAATTCTAACAAATAAATAGGAATCGCAATACATATTTTAGACAAACATTTTGATACTTACATATATAATTTCTGGCTTGACTATAAATCTGTTCGCCTGTAGAGGCAAACACGGCCCATCAAATTGTTCCACACAAGCAATTACATCATCACGAAATTTTTTATATTCATTTGTGCCATATCTAGCAACAGAGAAATAGCGATCGCAGTTCATGCCACAATAATTGACCACTGAATCAAGTTGGCTTGGTGGGCATGAAAAAAGAATTTTCACATTTGACTGATGATCGAATAATTTTGTCAGAACCTCTTTTTTAATCTTCTGTATCGCTTCGCAACCCTTAGGCGTCAAAATTATCAATATGACGCCATTTTGTTTGCTGTCAACGTGAAAGTGTATGTCAGTAAATAAAACAATGTTAGTCACACATTTTCCAGGGAGATTATTCTTTATACTATCTACGATACTTTTACTGTCCGGCGCGCACACAACAAACACGCGAACCATTTTATTTAGCCTTTTTACATAACATCAACACAGTGAAATCGTAGTTCACACACTACATAGTTCGGTTTTACCGGAAGTGAACATTGATACAATGGTTTAACACTGTTTTATAATGTGAGCGACTGTTGCTGAGTGTGAACAGTGAGGGTAGTTTTAACACAGTATCAATCCGGAAGTTGATGTCATACACAATTGTTATCGGTTATCGCTATCTGTCGTTATACATAGTGTTGACTTTGATTAGTTCAGGTGTATTTTAAGCAAAACAAGGTTTAAGTGTATCCAAATAAAGTTTAAGAAGTATTTCACGTATAACAGTATCCAGATTAAGTTTGCAAATCCAGATTATTTGCAAACTTATTTTTTTATTTATTGAACAATTGTAATGAAATTTTGCATATTTGTAGGGGACACTGAGTACATACATATATGGGTGTTTTTTTCCGGACGGGAGAATTTTTCCTATATTTTACAAAAAATGTAATTTAAATATTATGCTTTGTTTACTGTTTCAATGTTTACAAATACACATGCTTAAGTCATAAAATATGTACTTAAATCTGAAAATAAAGTGTTTGTAAATTTTCTTCCACCCGTGGGATTTTTACGGGAGCTCCCACCAATCTCCCATTTCCATTAAACTCCCGTAGGAGGTTTTGACGGGTCCCCCGTGGGAGGTTTGACGGGTCCCCCGTCAATCCCCCATTTTCAATAAACCCCAACGGGAGTTTGACGGCTCCCCCCCCCGCCCCTTTACAAAGAAATCCCATGGGTGTTTGACGGAGGAATCAGACTTCAATAAACATTTAATATTCATTGCAATGTAGAGCTAACCGCCAACATGAAAGGAAGTTTTTGGATACTCGCATATTTTAATTACCCTAAAATCTCCTGGGATACAGAACACAGACCCACAATAAAACCTGGATGTAGTAACGTAAAACTTTATGATGACTTTATTGACTTGCTTGCAGATTTCAACCTTTCTCAAATGGTGACTGAAAACACAAGAGGAAACAACATCTTGGACCTTTTCCTGACCTCTAATCATACTCTTGTTAACTCTGTAAAAACTCTTCCAGGTATTTCAGACCATGATATTGTATCTTTTATTTCAAATCTAAAAGTTAAAATAGCAAAACAGAAACCCAGGGTTGTACCGCTGTATAGAAAGGCAGACTGGGATTCTTTTAAAACCCACATGCAGGGAGTGAGTGACAGGGTTCTTGAAAAAAGTGAAAGTACCTCGGTAGAAGAATTTTAGTATTTTTTTTCAGAAACTATAGGTACAAGAAGATCACTACCATGGATTACACAACCGATAAAACGACTTATGAGAAAAAGAGATAACCTTTATTTCAGACTTAAAAATAATGGAACACATAAGACCAGGAAAATGTTTCTCAATATTTAAAACCTTATCAAATACTAAAACTGCTTAAAATTAATATATCGAGTCCATTTTAGGCATTGAAGACCTGACGCTCAAGAAGACAGATCCAACTTTAATTCGAAGAAACTGTATAATCTCTTAAAAAACTCCAAACAAGACGCTCATGGTTTATCTACTCTTTTTGACAATGTTTCAGGAAAATCAACATCTGTGAAACAAGAAAAAGCCAATGTTTTGAACCAACAGTTCCAATCCGTTTTCACACCTATGTCCCCCCTTACTCTATCTCAATCATGTCTTTCAAAAATCTTAATGATATTTCATCTTCATCTTTCAGAAAATTTCCAACAATGCCAAAGATCACAGTCAGTGTCAATGGGGTGCAGAAGTGGCTATCCAATCTTAAACCAGACAAGGCAGCAGGTCCAGACAATATCAAACCTATTGTTCTTAAGTACACAAATTTCTCCCACAATAACACTTCTATTTGAGAAATCATTGGACTCCGGAATTCTACCAAAAATATGAACATCTGCAAATGTAATACAACTGTACAAGAAAGGAAACAAAGAAGACCAAGCAAATTACAGACCTATCTCTCTTACCTGTATTTTATGTAAATTCTTTGAACATATAGTTTCTCAAATCTTTCAGCTCACTTCAATAAATATAACATACTTTATGACTTACAGCATGGCTTCAGAGAAAAGCGTTCCTGCGAAACACAACTTTTACAACTCATTGAAGACCTTGCACGAAATATGTCATCTGGACAACAAACTGATCTAATATTGCTTGATTTCAGTAAAGCGTTCGACAAAATGAACCATCTTAAACTGCTTTTCAAATTACAGGAACATTGTGTCGATAAATATACTCTCTCATGGATCAAATCATTCCTTATAGGACGTACTCAACGTGTTGCTCTAGATGGAGAATTATCATCCGAGGTACCAGTGACATCTGGGGTTCTACAAGGGTCTGTGCTTGGTCCGTTACTTTTTCTTCTGTATATTAATGACTTACCTAAATCTATTACTTCTCAACTTCGCTTATTTGCAGATGACACTGCCGTTTATCTAACAATCAACAATATGCATGACTGCCATACTCTATAAGAAGATCTAGATAAACTAATGAAATGGGAACATCTTTGGGACATGGAGTTCAACCCAAGTAAATGCCATGTTTAAACGTAACCAGAAATAAATCAACATTCTCTTTTAATTACAGACTCCATGGAAACATACTAGACACTGTTGACAATGCAAAATACTTAGGTGTGGACATCTCAAAAGACCTTTCCTGGAACACCCATATAAATAGAATTACAAATAACGCTAATAAATCTCTTGGTTTTCTACGCAGGAACATACAGACAAGAAATTCCAACATTCGCAAGCTGGCATACAAGACAATAGTTAGACCACATGTTGAATATGCTTCTTCCGTATGGAGTACTCACACTTTACAAAATATACAAAAAATTGAAAATGTACAGCGTCGAGCAGTCCGCTGGGTCAAGCATAATTATTCTCCATTTGATAGTGTCACCTCCATGCAACAGGAACTCGGTTGGCAGACCCTACAAGACAGACGAAATGACACTAAATTAATAATCTTTTTCAAAATTGTTCAAGGTTTAGTAGCCGTACCGCTACCATCATATATTGAACGACCCACCAGATTCACTCGTTACATGCACCCCCTCTCTTTCAGACAGATCCATACCACTGCAGATTATTATAAGTTTTCATTTTTGTCCAAGTGCTATTGTGATGTGGAACAACCTCCCTGTCACTACAGTAATACATCCTGATCTTGAAGGGTTTAAGCGGTCCCTGCTTTCCCATTCTGCCCCTTGAACTCCGAGAGACATGTTTTTATCAGCTTTAACTTTAAATCACTTCACCATGCATGATTAATCGAACATACTTTTATCTTTCTCACTTATTCACTTTTAACACTTTTATCTTGCACTGACTGCGCACCTGTCAATAATACCCGCAAGGGGAGTTAGACAGTATAGATAGATAGATAGATAGATAGATAGATAGATAGATAGATAGATAGATAGATAGATAGATAGATAGATAGATAGATAGATAGATAGATAGATAGATAGATAGATAGATAGATAGATAGATAGATAGATAGAATAGATAGATAGATAGATAGATAGATAGATAGATAGATAGATAGATAGATAGATAGATAGATAGATAGATAGATAGATAGATAGATAGATAGATAGATAGATAGATAGATAGATAGATAGATAGATAGATAGATAGATAGATAGATAGATAGATAGATAGATAGATAGATAGATAGATAGATAGATAGATAGATAGATAGATAGATAGATAGATAGATAGATAGATAGATAGATAGATAGATAGATAGATAGATAGATAGAGATAGATATATTTAATTGTATAAAGACACCAAACTTAATTAAATAATTGATGTTTTCTTTTTAAGTTGTCAAAATCGATTTATAATGATTGAATTTTCTTAAATCAGTACCAGTATTTATGTTGAATAAAATGTCTTTTTGTTAAGAGATTATACCCACATATCGATATTTCTGTAAAGATGAATTTAAAACGTTCAATAATTTTGAAAGACTCACTGTATAAAGTGACTTGTCTCGAAAATATATTACATTTACCATTTGATAATCCAAACGTTGCTTTTATCCATTACTGTGATGATAATACGGTCAGGTACTGTGATGATAAATACAATTCAGAAAGACAATAACATTGGAAACATACTTATTGTCATTCGGACTTTTTTCTTTTGTTGTTTATTCCTGTGTAACAGTTTTGAAAGTTTTTTGCTCGAATTTTTGCTTGGAACCATGTTCGGTGCAATGTCGTACCTCAATGTACCGGTTACATTCCACAACATCGTGCACTGGTGGCGTTATTATCAGAGAAATGAGGGAGTCTTCTTAAAACATACTGTACTGGCTACAGTACATTACAACATGACCAATACAAGCAGTTTCACTTATGGGACACAACACCACTTCTCCAATAGAATCGATGATGTTGAAATACATTTGAGTTATATTTGCAGTTTCAGGGGGGGGGGGGGTTCTGATGAGGATATGATATCTATCTATCTATATATACTGCTAGTCGCCAACAATTAACATTACAAGCAGGCGTGTGTCAGTGCTAGGAAATTAAGGAAGAAGTGTATAGGAGATAAAAAGTAATACATAATGTTTCTGTAAGACATAGAAACAAAGATGATAGTGTTAGTTAAAAGAAGAAATATACAGATAAAAGGTTAAAAACAGCCAACCTGCTTAGAAACTGTGGTCTAGTTTGGTCACCCCCTGCCCAAACTGGTCCAGGGTAGGTGCCTGTGCAATATTGGCTGGTAGAGAGTTCCATAGGACAATAGTGGCTGGATAGAAGGAAAATTTATAGTAGTTGCTGGGAGTGGGGATTTGTCTGAATGAAAGAGGGAATGAAAGAGATATCCCAGACGTTAGTGCCTGTACTGTTTTTTTCACTAAACACACAGACATTTTACCTCAAGGACTTTGATTACTTTTCATTATTGTGTATTAAATACAAAATACCACACAAAACTGAAACATATTTGATATTACCTTATCAGCAGCATGATTTCCTTTCTCAATGTTATAAAAACTTAATTTTAATCATGAACTTGTAACCAAGAAAAAAGGTGAAAACAACGATTGCGTAGAATTGTGAAATATGAAAGCCAGAGATCTCGAGGTACGATTGTTGTGCGCTGCACTTCTATACACCACGACCTGTCTTTGTTCGAAGTTAAATGTCATTAGGCCTTAATATAATTACGTTATGACCCGGACAATAAAAAAGCGAGATAAATATAGTAATTCAGGGGCTATAGCTATAGTTCTTGTGCACTAAACTTCTCATCAGTGAGATCTATCCATATATGAAGTTTCATGTGAATAGGTGTTATAGTTAAAGAGCTATAGTCGGGACAAGGACTGGAAGCTGCCTGACGCCCGTCATGACATAGGTTTTCCCTTAATATGCCCTTTATTAGACGGACGTATATATAAGAAAAATGGAAAAGATGAAGAAAAAAAACAGCAGTAATTAGTTTTATCAGAGACAAATAACAGAGATAGGCAGCTCGCCAAATATCGGCAAACTCTCGCATGTCGAGTGGTTTTGGCGAGACTAGTCTAAGCGCGCAAATATCCGTCGGTTGCAACGGTAGTTAACATTCTTATCAACATTTCTAAAACACGATTTTGCATTCCAGTTTTTTTCATACGAAACAAATATAGTGTTATGTATTATTAAATTGAGTATGTATAGAGGTATTATCACTCAATTGTTATGTGTCAATTAAAACAAGAGATTGGTAAGCAATATGGTCCCTTACTGGTGAAACTCTACCATTGTCAATTTTTGTTGTTGTTGTTGCCATAGCAACCACAATTCTTAAGGTAGGAACAAAATGAAATGACGTGCATAATCTCCCTATTGCAATCTATCCGTGTTTCAAGTTGCATGAAAAATATGAAGAACTTTCAAAGTTATCGCATGATCCAGAAAAGTGTGACAGACTGACTGACGGACAGAGTGCAAACCAGACGTCCCCTCGGGTTTCACTGGTAGGGGACAAGTAATCACATGCCGCATTGTTTTATAAGCGATTTTATCCGGCTCCAGTTTGAAAAAAAAAATCCGGTATATAAAGATGGCCTTTGTAATAAGATAAAGGAGCGATCAGAATCTTACAACAAACAACTAATAATAGGTTGTTGGAATTAGATTTTTGTTTTTCATTTTAATTGCAGTTTTTAAATTTGATTAATCTGGATTCCATTTACCTGTAGTATAATTTGAATAAAGCTCTGAAAAAAATTCTTATGGAGAGAATCTAGTGTCGGTATGTATATGATCTGTATATAATCGGCTGTAGATAATCTTTGTTCTCTTTAATTACCGCTAAATTCAATGCACAATTTTACCAATTATAAATAACAATACCATCTAGAAACCTTCAGACCCGTATACTGTGCCATTCTCCGACATTTAGCATATTGATCAAGTTATTTAATCACTTTTCTGTGTTTCTTCACTATGTCTTCGACGGATTTGTCATCGGATGACGAGGATTTAAATCTGGATTTACTTCTAGGTATCCCGATGATGATGAGCACTGTGATAGTGAATTTGTTCAGCACTTTAAAGGGGCCTTTTCACAGATTTTGGCAGGTTTTAAAATTTGTCATTAAATGCTTTATATTTATAAATGTTAACATTGGATCTAAAAAGCTCCAGTAAAAAATCAAGAATGAAATTGAAAAATAGAAAAAAAGGTAACCCACAGCAGGACTCGAACCACTAATCCCTGGAGTCCTGGAGTAAAAAGTCTGCGCATTAGCCCACTCGGCCATCCTTCTTTACACAATAAAACAAGAATTTTATACTTCATATAAGCGATCCTCGTAGTTTCACAAAATATAACGACAACAACAGAACTCTCCAAATTATTCCATCGTTTCGCGTTGCAACGCTTTATAATTTTCACGTTTTAAATCGTCAAAAGATAAATAAAAAGGCTAGTTCAGAGCATGTTAAATCTTCAGTATTACTGTTTCCTCCCAAATATCATAACTAAAACAAAAATTTGCGAAACTGAAACAACTTTTTTCAATGTTGTCAATTTACCAAAGCGTGAAAGGCCCCTTTAATCAGTCAGTTGTGTATGAGTGCCCAGAAAGCAAAAAGTTAATGAACAGAATATATGGATTCCATATATTGTTAAAAAGCATAATCCTAAATTGAAAAGTATGTCCCCTTATGTACATTTTGATAAACTAAATAAATTGTGTCCCAGCTTCTACAGAGAAGCCTATGCAACCATTTATGTGATACAGTATAAATAATAAACTTCTGTAGTAACAATTTAAGTCTGTGCATAAAAGATTGCATGAACACAGTTTTTACAGTTTAATGATATTGCATCAAAACTTCATAATCCATTAACAAATATCAATACACCAGGCATTAAAAAATTAAGCAATTTATCAAACATTACACATATTAATGAAGTTGTTGATATTACAAATAACATATTGGAAGAAGACAGCTGATATTCTGCAGTTATGCAGGCAACAAACATATAAGCATAAGAGCCATTATCGTATGAGGCAGGGTATTAATGTTGCTAAAGAAAAATCATTGTCACATATTAAGTATTTTTCATCATGGATATTTAACTATAAATGTGACTGAGAGTGTTATCATGGTGGTCATGTTTTTTAACCATGATAATTGTGACACATTGTTCGACCAACTTTCATGAAGACCGGATAATAAATGTGGCCTCTAGAGTGTTAAAAAGGTTTTTCGATAGCTATATATAGACTTATAAGGAAAAATGCCCCACAGCCTGGTGCCTATGTATTTGAACCAACCGGAACCATTTTTGAACTTGCCCAAGATAACATTGGGACAAATCATCTGACCAAGTTTCATGATGATG
The DNA here is from genome assembly GCF_020536995.1 of Dreissena polymorpha. Taxonomy (NCBI): domain Eukaryota; kingdom Metazoa; phylum Mollusca; class Bivalvia; order Myida; family Dreissenidae; genus Dreissena; species Dreissena polymorpha. The sequence goes on from NC_068367.1 coordinate 25,049,101, forward strand.
GACAATAAACCGGAACAATGTTTTAACTTGTCCAACATATCATTTGAAAAATTGTTCTGACCAAATTTCATGATGTTTGGACAATAAATGTGGCCTCTAGATTGTTTACAAGGCAAATGTTTACGCCGCACACACACATCGCATAAAGGACCATTAGCATTGTGCTCAGGTGAGCTTAAGGGCAAAAGGATAATCACTAGAAATTTGTTTCCACAAAAAAATGGTCCTGTGCAACTTCCTTACTATGAGCATACACAGTAGTGTGTCCTGCTTCATTAAAACATACTTTCATACTTAAATATGTCTTGTCATTCCTTTGATCTGAATGTAAACAGAGAATGTCAAGGTCTCTAGCGTGCATATTGACAATACATGGCTTTCAATTACTTCGTTCAGTATGTAACACTCAAACCTGATAGGCACAGTGATCTCAACTTGACAGTCTCCAACGTCAGCTGAGTCTGGTTCTGTTGTTGACGCTGACAAACCCCACTGGATTGCTTTTTCTTCATACAATGCAGTGTTGAGAGAAGTATCATCCTCAGTTCTCAGTTATGGATTCATCCTCATCGAGCAGGAAACCATGGTCAAGCGCTGTTGTAGATGATTCATCATGTCAAGATGGCTTGTGCGTCTTCTGCACCCCATAACTCAGTCACTCCCTCCTGGGAATGGCCAAACTGAAAATACAAATGAGCATATCAGATGTACACCAAATCATGTGATATGTATTATATGCTATTCTAAATTAAGATAAACAAGAAATGTGTTTGTCAGAAACATGTCGCCTTCTGCGCCGCTTTGAATTTATTTTTATTTTTTGACCTTTGACCTTAAAGGATGACCTTGACCTTGACCTTTTACCACTCAAAATGTGCGGCTCCATGAGATACACATGTATGCCAATATCAAGTTGCTATCTTTAATATTGCAAAAGAATTCATAAAATGAGTGATTTTGGCCACATATATTTGACCTCTGACCTTGAAGGATAACCTTGACCTTGACCTTTCACCACTCAAAATGTGCAGCTCCATGAGATACACATGCATACCAAATATGAAGTTACTATCTTGAATAATGAAAAAGGTATTGCAAATGTTAAAGTTGGAGCAAACCAACAGACAGACAGACAGACAGACAGACAGACAGGGCAAAAACAATATGTCCTCCACTATAGTGGGTGGGGGACATAAAAATATAAAGGCCTCATGATATTTATAAAGAAGGCATATCAGCATGCAATTTATAATGTTTCATAGGTGATTTTTTTTCTATCAGCATTTAAACCTGACAACATTCAGCTTGTTCAGTTGACGTGTTACTGCATATTGTAACAAGACTATTGCCAAGCAATATATGTCCCAAACCAGCTCTAACATTGTCAGAAATTCCACCATGGTCAGAATTTTTTTTGCTGTTGCTATATCAACCAGAATTCTTTTGATGTAGGAACAAAATGAAATGACTTGCATAAAGTCCATATAGCCATGTATCCATGTTTCAAGTTTCATGAAAAAAATATGAAGAACTTTTAAAGTGATCGCAGGATCCAGAAAAGTGTGACTGACTTACAAACAGACAGTCAGAGCGAAAACCGGTAGGGGACAATAAAGGCAATTTCTCTATAAGATATAACAGACTACTGCAGTTGACGTCCCCAAAAGACAGTTACCTTTAAAATAGGGATTTATGTGTGTTACATGAAATTATGTTACGTTGTAACTTAAAAACACTTCCATATTACAAAATTCATTTTCTTGTAATAGAATGAGCTTCATTTTTATAAATTCATTGTCATATTTCAGCAAATGAACACCGAAAGACAATAAACAACCAATCCACCATTTACACCACACAATACCTGGTAATAAGACACAATTTTGTCTTATTTCCAGGTATTGTGTGGTATTTAATATTACCTGAGCGAAGACACCTTATTAAATTTCCTTCCTATATTATAAATTGATCAACAAGCACCTGTTTCAAATTAAATTCTTAGATTTAATATTCCTTGATTACTGGATTTAAATTAAATTATTAATTAAATTCTTATATTAATTATTAAATTACAATTGTATAAAAACTAAATTCATAAATTAAATCATATATTAAATGCTCAATTTATTAAAAACTTCCTTAACTTATTAAACTGAAGCACTTTTTTAATTAAGCACATTATTGACGGTTTTAACTGAACAAAATAAACAAACCATTATTTAGACTTATTTACACAAGTAAGATTGCGAATGAGAACGAATGAAGTCAAATTATAAATGTTTAAATTATTATAAAAAGTTGATTTAATTGGGGAGAGCTACCGTAATCTCTTATCTGGTATCATACTGTGTCTGCAATAATAAATTTGAGATACATCAACTGATATGGGACATTTCAACACCCATATAGCCATAAACTAGATGACAAAATTAATTGGCAGTTCTGTATGAAATAGTACACAACATTAGTAACTGGGTATCAATTTGACATCTTGTTTGGGTGGTTTGTATGGATATTTAGGAAATTTAAAAAAAGGAGGAAAGGAATCCATCTCTGTGTGCCCTTAAATTGAATCCATATACCGAGATATGCTCAGTTGTTAATTGTTAAAGAAATCAATACTTATGAACCATTATCATAATATCATATTATATACTTAAAATAACTTTACTGTAATTAACATGCACAGGTTGAATTTGAGCTTTAATTCCATTGAAATACTAGCCATAACCCTTGTCAACTGTAATATCCCATAATCTCCCTCCTTATATTGCCAGCTTGAGTTTATTTATGTGTAACAAATTTATTTTTTATTTAATTTTTGTATAACTTCAATCATCTTGAGATACAATTATTTATAACAAGAGCTGTCTGAGGACAGCCAGCTCGACTATTCGAGTGCTTGACAGTATAACGTAAGCCATCATGGAGACGAGGGTGGGGTATAATGTGGGTGTGTGATCATTTAATAGATGATTTTTCAAAGATAAAAACAAAACTATTTTTTTTTGGGGGGGTTGGGGGGAGGAGTTGGTACAAATTTGAGAGGGAGTGAGGTTGGGGCTTCTGGGGTATGGCGTGGGGGATGGTTTTGGCATTGTGGTATGTCAGGTAAGTGTTTTGTCAAACTTTAACATAGATTTTTCAATAATATGCATATTCTAAGTATAAAAGGGGCCATAATTCTGTCAAAATGCTTGATACAGTTGTCTGCTCTTATTTATAGATTGGGGTCATGTTGGTAAAGAAGTATGCAAAATATAAAAGCAATATGTCAACGGACATTGGAAATAATTGTGGTAGTACAAAAACTTTAGCAAAGATATATCAATAATATGCATATTCTAAATATAAAACGGGCCATAATTCTGTCAAAATGCTTGATACAGTTGTCTGCTCGATTTTATAGGTTGGGGTAATGTTGGTAAAGAAGCATGCACAATATGGAAGCAAAATATCAAGGGACATAGGAAATATTTGGGGTAGTACGCAAACTTTAACATAGATTAATCAATAATATGCATATTCAAAGTATAACGGGGGCCATAATTCTGTCAAAATGTTTGATACAGTTGTCTGCCCTTGTTTATAGGTTGGGGGTCATGTTGGTAAAGAAGTATGCAAAATATGAAAGCAATATGTCAAGGGACATAGGAAATATTTGGGGTAGTACACACACTTTAACATAGATTTATCAATAATATGCATATTCTAAGTATAAAAGGGGCCATAATTCTGTCAAAATGTTTGATACAGTTGTCTGCTCTTGTTATTAGGTTGGGGTCATGTTGGTAAAGAAGTATGCACAATATGAAAGCAATATATCAAGGGACATCAAGTTTATCACATTTTTTCAGTTATGATTGCCATTTTCCCGATTCATGCACTTTCAAATTAGGATAAAAAAGTATGTAGTACATTTCTTATGTTATATAGAAATTTCATTAAGCAAATGTGAGCAAAATGAAATAAAATTTGCACTTTAGAGAAAAAAGTTATGATGATTCAAGCACCAATTCAAGCACCATTTGAATAGCTATAATCACTCAAAATATGAAAGTTTTTTTTTCGAAAGTAAAAATGGCTGATAGTAAGTATGTTAAAAATGGGGTCAATTAATTATTGTATAATTTGATTGTTTCAAGGAACATCATTATGAAAATATGGGAAACCATAAAACTCAATCATCACATAAAATCATCCATGGTATATATTTTCATTTTTAGTCGCTACAACAATGAGAAGTTTGATTGAAAATAAAATTAGCTTAAAAAATGCACTTACAAGATGGGTATACTAAAATCTGGTATAATTTTCTTATGCAACAGAATATCACTATGAAAATTGGACTTATGATAATAAATTAAGTACAATCAGCACTTAAAAAAAATTAAGTTATCACATGATGCAATGAAACGTTTTTTAGCTTTGGTCACTCAAAATATGCATTTTTTTTGCAGAAAATCAAAATGGCTAAATTCAAATATCTGAAAACTGGATAAGTTAAAACTTGCATAATTTCATCATTTAAAGCAGGCTCCGTGAAAAATCCCAAAAAAAGCCTGTCGACGGGACAGGCTGATGGAAAAGTTAGCCTGTCAAGGCAAAAATTCACCTGACCGAACAGGGAGAGTATTACTGAATAATTAAGTAAAGTTTAACTCATATTTATTGCAATGTGGAGCCTGTGTATAGGTATCAATGTACCTATGAAGTTTCATGATCCTAGGCATAAGCGTTCTTAAGTTATCATCCGGAAACCATTTTACTATTTCGGGTCACTGTGACCTTGACCTTTGACCTAGTGACCTGAAAATCAATAGGGGTCATCAGCGAGTCATGAACAAATTTGGTAGAGGACTATTAGATATCACTACATATCAAATTTAGTAGCCCTAGGCTCTATAATATGAACAAGAAATTTTTTAAAGTTTGCACAAAGTAGGCCTTATTCAAACATATGTTCATTTGGCCCGGAGCAGATTCAAATTTGTCCCCAGGGGCATAATTTGAACAAACTAAGTAGATACCTATTAGATGTCACTACATACCGAATTTGGTAGAGATAGGCCCAATAGTTATGGAAAAGAAGATTTTTAAAGTTTGCAGAAAATGGGCCCAGTATAAGCATATGTTCAATTTTGTGACCCCTAGGGAACGGTCAAATTTGATCCCATGGGCTTAATTTGAATAAATTTGGTAGAGGACTATTAGATGTTATTACATACCAAATTTTGTAGCCCTATGCCATATGGACAAGAAGGTTTTAAAGTTTGCACAAAACAGGCCTTATATAAGCAAAATTTCAATATTTTGAGCCCAGGGCAGGGTCAAATTTAACCCCAGGGGCATAATTTGAAGAAACTTGGTAGAGGACTATAAGATGTCACTACATACCAAATTTGGTAGCCCTAGGCCCAAAGATTATGGACAAGAAGTGTCCTAAAGTTTTCACAAAATAGGCCTTATATAAGCACATTTTCAATTTTTTGACCCCCGGGGCAGGGTCAAATTTGCCCCAGGGACATAATTTGAAGAAACTTGGTAGAGGACTATAAGATGTCACTACATACCAAATTGGTAGCCCCAGACCCAATGGTTATGGACGAGAAGATTTTAAAGTTTTCACAAAATAGGCCTTGTATAAGCAAATTTTTTTCAATTTTTGACCCACTAGGGCAGGGTCAAATTTAACCTCAGGGGCACAATTTGAACAAATTTAGAAAAAGGTCACCTCAGGAACATTCCTAAGAAATTTCATCCGAATTGGGCCAGTAGTTTAGGAGAAGATGTTTAAAGAAAAAGTTAACACACGCATGCACTGACGCACGCACGCGCGGACGCATGCACGCACGAAGGACACAGGACTATGACCAGTGGAGCTAAAAATTATTTAATGAATTTGTGGAATTTAAGGAAAAAATAATAATAATAAATTACGAATTAACAAAAATTGTTTTAAATGCAAAAATATGAAATATATCAGTTTTACATAACACAATATCAATAAACCAAGATTTTTGTGAACTATTTTATTCGAAATTAGCATACACAAGCTGACATTTAATCTCAAAATGAACATACCAAACTTAAAATGAAGCAAAATGACAAACTTTTATAAATTGTATGATATATGAGAGTGAAAAAAGAGGATTTTGACTTTTGACTTGACAACAGCTTTCATTCTTTAAATGAAGATATATGAAATATTGATTTGTATTAACAAATGAAAATGATGAATTTTCATGAAAGTGTAACATATCTTTTGAAACCACCCCTGTTTAATACAACAGATGCATCTATGACTACCATATATAATATTATTAATTAAGTCAATTCAAATCAATTCATTTATAATAATTAATACAGTGAGTGATAAACTTTTTAAAAATACTCTATGTATTGGATCTCCAGAGGGAGGAAATTATTAAAACTTCATACATTTACTCTTTTATTAAATATTTCGGCCAAAGGCCTTCTTCAGTAAACGATTATTTAGACAACTTTACATAGCGTTTTCTTCTGTCGATCATAACGGAAGTAAATACAAAAAAATAAATAAATGACGTTACGTTACCCGACGTGAACGTGACGTTACGCGCCAATACTCGGAAGTCGCTACATATTATGAATTGTATGCTGTGTATATATTATTATATATATATTATACACATATACCCACATATACACACATACATACATATATACATATATACACATACATATACATACATACACACATACATAGATATATCCACAAATACATATATACACATATTTACATAAATACATATATACATATACACACATACATATACACATATATACATACATACATACACATACATTTATACATATACATATACACATAAACATGTTCACAATATACATATACATAATATATATAATGTTTATAAAATAAACATAAATATTATTATTTATTATAAGCATTATATGCTGTCTATTAATGTTGCCGACTGGAACACACTGTCTTTTACATTACATCCGAACGGTTTCATAGTTTTTAGTCTCTTTATCCACAACGCTTCTCTAATTACACGTTCTTGGCGTCCAGCGATATTTAGCGTCTCCAGGACCGAGAAGTACATATTGTCATCGCAGTGGCTCGAATCGAAGTGGGTAGTGATGGGCTTTTCTTTATGCAGGCGGACGTCTCGCAAGTGTTCACTCATGCGTTCTCGGATTTGCCTCTCCGTCTCCCCAACATAAACAACACACTCGCACTTGTTGCATCCTATACCGTATATCACGTTTCTCGTGCGACAAGTAACATTTTTGCACGTGCTGTAAGTAATTTTGCCGTCTGTGTCTTGAATGTCACTTGTTGTCAGTTTGTTACAGCACGTGCAGTTTGCCTCACAAATGTGTGTGATGAAGGTAGCCTTGCTTGTCTTGTTGTGTACCAGGGTATCACAGAGGTTTCTGTCCCTACGGTATGCTACTAAAGGCGGTTTACTGAAAACCTCGCGCATCCTGTCTGATCTATATAGCACGTTTAAATGTTTGTGTACAATGCTGTGTACGTTGGGAAGAAGACTGGAAAACGTGACTACAAGAGGAACTCTGTCGTTTTGCGTTTTTTTTCCAGTAAATCTGTGCGCGACAATGCATCTACCTTCTGTAACTGGCCTTCTACGAATTTCCCGCTGTACGCGCGTCTTCTTAATTGCAATTTTAGGTCATTTCTATGTTTGTTGTAATCATCTTCCTGCTCACATATTCTTCGTATCCGCAATCCAAGTCTATACGCTAAAGATCTTTTACTGCTAGGGGGGTGGCATGAGTCTTTACGTATGTAGAGCTGTTTGTCCGTGGGCTTTACATATTGATCTGTGTAGATATGACCATTTCGCATCCGTACGGTTGTATCTAGAAAAACGATACTATGCGGACTATACCGAAGGTCTACTTGGATATTTTCGTGTATTGAATGGGCATGTATGGTAAAAGCCTCATGTTCAGGCGCGGTACCTATCCATATTCCAAAACCATCATCTATAAACCTCTTATAAAATGCCAGTACTTTATAAGCTGTCATGAGTTTTTCGTCCCACTTCCGCATATAGCTACACGCAATTTTTTTCCCAGTTTTGAGCCGATCGCCACTCCATCTGTCTGTACGTAGTTGTTTTCATTTATACTGAAATTGTTGTTTTCCAAAACTGTCGTGATAACGTCAATCATATCATCAGTTGAAGTGACTAGTGGGTTGGAGCGCGCGTCCAATGCTTCCCTGCAAGCTTCTAACCCTTGTCTTTTGGGTATGGATGGATACAGTTTCCTGACGTCAAAACAAAATAGTAGACAATTGTCTTCCGGCAGTGGTTCTTTGACTTCTTTTAGTTTCTGAATAAAGTTCGTAGTGTCTCTAATGTAACTCGGCGAGGACTCCACATATTCATTTAATTCATGCCCGGCTAATTCGGCTAATTTCTCTGTAGCTGTATTTATCCCGCTCACTATTGTGCGTAAAGGTGCGTCTGCTTTATGTATCTTCGGATTTCCTTTGAGTTGACCCGCTTGTGGGTACCTTGGTATCAGTATTTGTGTTTTTTTACCGTTTCAAAAAAAAATGGGAGGGTGGGGTGGGGGGGGGTATAATGTGAGGGTGTGGTGGTCATTTGTGAGGTTATCTTAAAAAAAATATATATAGGGGGGGGGGATTCGGGGGGGGGGCACGGGGGATGGTTTGGGTGAAGACTATTGTGGTATGTCAGGTAAGAGCAGTTTTGTCAAAGTATCAATCCAATCTAATCATAAATAAAGAAGTTATAGCAATTTTAGCAAAATTTAATAATTTGACCTTGATAGTGAAGGTCATTCAAAGGTCAAGGTAAAATTCAACTTGCCAGGTACAGTAACCTCATGAACAATACAATAATATTTATTATTTAATAAAATTAATAATAAACACATTGATTTATTGCATTTGTGTGTCGTAAGTGGGAAATTAAGATTATTAGAAAAGTGAAAAGTCGAACAAGGTTACTAGATTTACATCATTGATTGCTATACATGCATTCATAATTCATGGTTACAATATTCTTGGGTGGTCGACATTAAACTATGTTTTTATAATACACTTGGTTAGAAAAACGTACATTATTAGTTCATTACTATGAATATTTCGTATGCTAAAACAATGGTTGGTTAGTTTTAAGTAGAACAAATACGACATACATTGCTAAGCAGCACACCTCTTGCAGAGCTTTAGGTGATATAAATAGCTCGTATACTTTAAATAAAATAGTTCCGTTAAGTCATCATCATCATCATCATCATCATCATCATCATCATCATCATCATCATCATCATCATCATCATCATCATCATCATCATCATCATCATCATCATCATCATCATCATCATCATCAGCATCATCATCATCATCATCATCATCACCACCATCATCATCATCATCATCAAGCATGAAAAAAAAACAGCACCTTCGACACGAAGTCGAAAAATATAACATTATTGAATTATGCCATATTACACCACGCTTTTTTGCCAATCCATAATTGGTATTCAACTTGAATTTGCGTTTCATTAGACAATCATGATGTCATTGAATTATGGAATATATGTTGACGATCATGATGACGACCGAGATACTGATTATGGAACGGACGAAAAGAGGAAGCACTGTGTACCACCACAGTGCGTTTTGTTTCAATGTATATATAAACTTCTTCAATGCACTTTGCTCGGTCTTTTGGGTTTGATACCGAAGTAAGATTTTCCCCAAAGTGCACAGGCAAATGCACTCCGTTTATAAAATAGAATACAACTGCAGTGTCGTCATCGCTTTGATATGTTTTGCGTTGAAAAATGACAATGCAGGTCGGAGTACGCATCATAAAGTGCTCCAGTGTCACAATTCTCTCGACGGTTTGTCTGTTCAGAACTCAACATCAACTTTAAAAAGCAACATGTCGTACTGGCGGTCATACCCGGACGTGAGCATGAAATATTTCACTCACAACATTGCCGTAGGGGGATATGGTGGAAACGATTTTAAGTTTATTAAACTTGGCGAAGGAGATGAGTTAAAAGGAATAAAAGCATGGAAAAAACCCAATGCTATCAGAGGTGTGGAAGTTTGGATGACTGACGGTACTAATTTTTGTGCGGGCAGGCGGAAGGGGAAATCACATGAATTTAGCTTTGAACGCGGAGAACGAATCACTCAGCTCAAGGTACAGGCCAGTACACACAAAGGGGGCACTCGTTGCGGAGCTATAATGTTCCAGACTAATCGTAATAGGCAATGGGAAATGTCTTCATCGTGAGAGTATCTAGTACAAGGTACAGAATACCGGCCGGATGTAGGATTGGGAATATGTTGCGGAATATTTGGAGCTGCGGGAGCGGATATTGATCGACTCGGATTTGCGATGCAAATATGATTGATAACAGATTATGTGTCTCCATATATAAATATAAAAGAACAGAAGGAACAGGACGAACTTGATATAATTGTGTTACAAATAAACAGACATTTCAAGGGCTTAACACAGTGAAAATACAAAAAAAACAAGAATATAATAAGTAGGTATTGTATAAATACATCAATCTACTTCTGACTTAATGTATAAACTGATCACTATGATATGTATACAAAACACGTGTTATACCCACATGTTAATTGTGTATCTAGTTATAATATATCTTATATATTTATACGTCCCTCTGTAATCAGTATAACAACAGAATAATTATATTTTGCATGGAAAACACAATATTTAACCCATTTATGCCTAGCATCTAGAAAAAGGCATTGGCAAACAGCGCGGACCCTGATGAGACGCCGCATATTTTTGTAAGAAATATTCTTAAAATAGAAATAAATATATTAGACATCCCTAATTTTGGAACAAAATTGATCCAATTTAGAAAGATGGGAGAGTCCACTAGGCATAAATGGGTTTAATTTAAATCACTATCGCTTTGATCCAAGTCGTAACGGCGCAATATTGAAATATATGTAAACTTTATGAGTATGAACCATCCATATCTGTGGAACCGAAAAACAATGACATACAATTAAAAAAACAATTATACGTATATCGTAATAAAAAAAGAACTACTAAAGATTACAATATAATAATAGTTGCCGTTTGTCTCGTAGGATAAATTTGATATGCTACTGTGTCTCTTATTATAAATGCTACATTCTTATACACTCGTTTTGGGTTTGCTTTCTCTTTGTTTGAGTTTTGTGTTCGTCATGTTATCAGTTTTGCTATGTAACATATTTTTCATATGCACTAACACGTTTTGCCATACTAATGCCTGCACGGAATATGAATGTTTTGAGCAAACAAAGCTAGCAGACAATTACAGTTTGTTTTTTGCCAGAAGGCTCTACGCTAAGAATGGTCACTGCAAATTGTTATTATTTGACAATTTTTTATACTTATACAAAATAACATGTCTTCCGCAAGGGAAGTTTAACAGGGTCGCCGTGCTACGGTGTAACATTGGCACTTAAACTAGCCAGGGGCCTCCGTGTTATCAGGAGTGTATCTGTAACTCGCTTGAACCCCAACTTACACCTCTCTCGGGTCGGAGAGCATGCACTCAATACTCAAGTACAGTGTTTAAATGATACCAATAAGAAAAACGTATTTAGTTATATTTCAATCATGTAGAATTATATAACCATTATATGAGTATGTCCTTAATAAATAATAATAATACTGAAAATTTATAGCAAATAAGTGTTGAGGCAATACATAATACTAAGACATAATAATGTGCAAAACATAACACGTTATTCCTCCAAATTCCTTTGTATAAACATTCTCTTTATAATATCATATATAAAGGCTTCTTTGTCTTTCGACATTTGATTACCACTTTGGCGAGCCACACATAACAATATATACCAAAATACATAAAGTGCTCATTGGCGAACATGCACTGGTAATTCATTGTATTTATTATATAATAACGTGCATATATTAATATTCACACAATATGCAGAACACGTATTTTCTTTTATGTATCGTATTAAGTTGAAGCTTTAACAAATGTATCAAAATAATCATGATTTTCGGAATGCATCTCTTAAAATATATATTATATTAAAGGAGCTTGTTTACATGCATTTTTGTTTAAAAAAAGAGTCAGTATATAGTTTTACTAACACATCTTCACGTAATATGAACAGAATAGTCATTTCTTATTATAAAGCAATGACTTTAGCTGGAGAAACATATATACATAACCGGTTGTTAAATCCTCTGAAAGCAAAAAGCAAACTCGCTATTATACATGCTCTTTTAGCTCTGAACGTATTTTTCAACTTACCGAAAAAAATATAATACACACGCTGTATTATCATACCGGCTAAGAATAAGGATAGTCCATTAATGAACCAATAATTAACAATTTTGTCTGAGTCACTTTTTAGATTTCCTTTTGTTAAACATTATGTATACATTCTTCTTGAATCTATTGCGGTTATTGTGAAGATCGGCATTGCACCTAACTGTGAACAAGTCCCTTTAAAAATTGTATCTACGTTTAGAGGTGTGGCAATGTAACCGTACGCGTCGTATTTCGGCTTCTTCAAAAGATGCATTCCGATGATCTGAAATGTGTACTATATGATGCTAGGTTTTAAAATCTTGTCATCGAGAGGGGCTTAAGCTGATGCTTGTATGTATTTCATTTTGTGTGCCTTAAAGTTGCTATTATGTTGCTCGGGTGTATATTAACCATTCAGTTATACAATTGCAATTAAAATCGGATTATATATCTGTTTTATTTGAAACCCCATAAAGCATATGTTATGTATTAAGTTTCAAAATATCTAAAGTATTCTGATGGTCCCTATACACAGGTAGCTATCCTGGAAAATCATCCATATCGTCAAAGGATCGAATAAGCTAGACTGGGATTCTTCCCCGATCACTTCGTTAACGGAAACATTCGAAGGTTCGAAAAAAAGCTAGAATGGGTTACTTCCCCGATCACTTCGTTAACGGCAACATTCGAAGGTTCGAATAAGGCTTGAGTGGATTACGTCCCCGATCACTTCTTTAACGGTAACAGTCAAAAACCAGACAATGTACAGATAATCAGTTACAAACGGCAATATATAAAGCGGAGGTATAATGGATCAAATACACCAAGTACTGGTTCTAGGACCATGAAACGGACTCGAGAGCGTTTATATAAGCCTTAGGCTTTCGATGCAATCGAGCTAAAATAAATAGGTTTAAACTAAAGCGGACGAGTTTTAAAAACTGTTTACACACGGTTGATTGAAAAATGATAATCTGTGCGTAGTTTGTAAACACTTGTTTTAAGGTTATTCATCATGTCTAGATATAATGTTAACTTATCATAGAGATGTTCAATTCACTTGTGTGGTTTTCAAGTTATAAACTACAGTTTGTTATGATAATTAACAAATATGTTTGGACCCGAAACACTTTCTGTTTTCAAATTGTTATATTTCATGTAGCTGAATTCCAGCAATGAACTGTGGCCGTAGTTCGTCATATGTAGCACATCTACCCGGGTAATCATATCTGTGAAATATTAACCGCTGATACTCAAAAAAGTCACCAGGTCCGTATCTCTTTTTTAAGCGGAATGAGGAATAATTATAAATTAACTCAATAAATGTGCTTCAACAGACATCTTTCTGTTAAACATATTTTTTGACACGTGGGTTTAAATAACGATTTAAAAACGGACCATATGTACGGTTCAGGTCCAGACGAGTAAACAGCGAAACCAATTATATCCTTTATATGAACGCGGGTCCTATTTATACGTTAATACTTTTATTTATTTTGCAAACCACGTGACTTACTTGTATTTTGTCATTAAAAACTTGCATCTCAATAAAGCAAGAAAAAATATCTATGAATGAATTTTAAAATACAACACTAAAAACGGTTAAAGAAAACGCAAAAAGGAACACAACGCGAAAGTCCTGTGGTTTCCAGTTCACACCTCGCATCTTATTTGACCAAGAACAAATTAGCGATGATTGGAACTAATAAAACCAAACTCACTTAAATACGGGAAAGGAAATACGCAGACGACATATTTAAGTATCATTTGAGACTTTTACTTGTACATATATATTAGCAGTGTGTTCAAAACAAAGACTTTCAATATTTTGCCAAATGAACAAACAAGCGACAAAATAAGTATTTACGAGAAATTGACATTCTTAGTCGGCATACGTTTAATGAAATAATATTAGGTCAACATAAGTTCCTATCTATTGTCACTTCAAGCCTTGTTTTCAAAAACTGCATTTAGAGCTTATGCAAAACTACGGAGAACATCCGAACATGTCGTGACACAATTGCGAATAGAGCCAAACAATTGTTTAAATAGTTTTCAAAACATATTGACATCTCAGCCTAAGTTTTATCGAACAAACTGGTGGAAGGTAATAAGAATAATCGCAGATAAACGAGGTTTTCCCTTCATGTCCTTTTATATTAACAGTCATTGCTATCGTTAACATTCTTCTAAATGAAATTGCGTTGCTTGTAACATAAATTTTAAAAAAACGTTCACAATTTACGCCAGGTATTTTAAAGGCTGTGAACACCTGACATATATTACAGCAAAATGCATATCAGACAAACACTAATGATACCAACAAGGCCAGTAATTCCCGTTTCCATGTTCTGTATTACGTTTATAAATTGCTTAAAGTGTATCCGGGTACAGGCCGGGCTACCCTTCTACTTCAAACGGAGGTAAATTCGGCAATTCTTTTACCTTAGTGAAAACGACATATAAACGACAAAACGTTATTACCGTTAAAATTTTAATTTTCACCTGTAAACAAATTAAACTACATTCTGCAGACAAGCAAAGATTAACGAATCTTGGTTAACCCATTCTTACAAATAATGTAGGGTTTAAATTAGCTGTTAACATTCAATGGCAATGAAGGTAATCGTACTATACCGTTACTGAACGTATACTAGATTGTTTCCATTGTGGATATTACTCTGACACTTAAGTCATATACTAGTTGAAAGCGTTTTAATAAGTACCAATGTACAAGCTAGTCTGCCATTATTGCGGCGGATGAACACAATCTTTACAAAGTGCAGGGTAATGCTAGTACTTAATGTAGGTTAAAGCTTAGCGGTTATCAAATGAATATTGTTATCACAGTTATGTCGTTGTCAAGAATAAACTATTTGAAAACGTTATGAAGAGCACCATGTACAAACTATTATGTAACATTGAAATTCTACGGCGTACAAAATAAGATTTAGGAACAGTGGATAAACACAATCTTAAAACAATGCAGGGTAAAACTAGTACTTAGCGGTTATTATTATAGCACAAGGGATATAAGAATAATGCACTTTCACTGAAAGTATACTTAAATCGTCTCCCTTGTCAACATTGTGATTCTTTATTCTCGATATAAAGGGGTAAAACTCCAGCGTCAGGAGCAGCATTGCTCTCTTATCATATACAATTTATTGGTTCTTAGTTTAAGGCAAGTGACACGTTGCCAAAACAGTACGAAACAGCACAATACGAAACAACATACCCACATAGAAGAATAAAACTCGGGTCACCGCCTTTGAACGGTCAGCGAAAAACACTATGGGTTTAAACCGGTTTTAAAGCGCTCAACCTCACACTTGGCCCAGGAATATTCATGAAATATATAAGTGTAAATACAATTTAACCTCATAGCATTTCAAGTCGAATTAAAAAATAATAAAAGGGAATTAAATCGCTTTCAATTTAGTTACCATTTACTTACTCAATGGTAGGAAAGAGACAATGGCATCAGTGTAACAACTTTTTGAGGAACGATTTAATGAAATTACGAACAAATGTCAACTACATCCCTTCTTTTTCAAAACAGATGTAAGCATATAGTATCATATTCATATTTTTATAAGATCGTCATCGTACAAATACATGAAGAAGCAGCAATCTTGGGTGTAACATATCCATATTACATAGATTGGTTGTTTATATTATTTGCTTAAAAATAAATCAATCGAGGAACGCCTGCCAGAGCGACAATACTAATAAAAATGCACGATATAAACCTGATGACCTATTCATGTAGTCTTGACAGTAAAAGTTGATCAGATGACGTTATTTAGAAGCGATGACACGATGATGTCACCAGTAACTAAATCAAATTAAACTAAATGGACAGTACTGTAAAATCAAATTTATTAAAGAGGCAGTATTGTTAAATAGAATTACCAATAAAACCAGCTGTGTTTATTGAGAATATTTTAGTATATTTAAGAAAAAACATATAAAATTGTCATTCCATTAACAATTCCAAATTTTAATAGAAGAAAAATATAGTGAAGTCAAAAACCAGCAAGCATGTTTTTAAGTCCGTCAGCATTATATCCTTTTTATAAAAATGAGTTAATTAAATTAAAAAGTTTTATATAAAAATTTATTTAAGATATTTTAAATTGCGAACCTCACCTCATAACATCTTCATAAAAATGATGGGTTGGAAAATTCGATTAGTTAAATGCCATTTTAAAGAAACATTATATTTTGAAATTTTATCACAATAATTTAAGTGCAAATTAGCGATTTTACGTCGTAGGATATTATAAATAAAACTTATTTTGGTAATTTTTTTTAATTAATATACGGTTTCTGTCATTTAAATCTTTAACACATGAACATGATCTGGCGTATCGTACTAACTGCGAAACGTTAATACCATAGGATGGACATTTAGGGATGTTACCATCTAGGAACGGAAAATTCACAATTTCAAAGTGAAAGTTCTCCCGTTTGTCGTATACACCTGTCTCAATCATATTATAATTAATAGTTAGATGCAAGTCTAAATAGGCAGCGTCTGTATTGGATTGAAACGACTTATTGGAGACTAGTTCTTTAGGGTAGATTTTGTGAATATATTGTTCAAAGTATGGGTTATCTAAGTTTAGTATGTCATCAATATACCTACTTGTTAGGTTAAAACGTTAAATCAAATCAAGTTAGGTTAACCCTAACCCTAACCCTAACCCTTTCATAACAATATAAAAATAGATCAGCTATATGTTGCGCACAATTAGAACCAATATGGACACAGATTTTTTGTATAAATATTTTAGCATTAAATTCAACAAACAAGCTATCCAGAAAAAGTAAGTGCTGCACAAAAGTCAAGACTCGTCCAAATGTTGTATTTATCTAAAATCTGAGTAGTAACAAAATGCTGTTTTAGTGTTTAAAGGAAGATGAGAACACTTCTCTCTTGCAAATGTTTTTTCAATCAGTGAAGACGAATTTGGATTTATTAAAGTGAGAGGAAGCGTTGCATTAAGTGTAGACAAAAATCATATGTGCTTATATGTGACACCTTATAGTTTTCCTTTCAGTTTTATCAATATCTTCTTAGGAGAGCTTTATTGACCAAATTACGTTTATATTACTATTTTCATAATTATTATTACAAAATTTAGCTAAATTATATCTAATAGCACTCAAGGCGGATGTTAGATACACTGAACATCGCCTGGTGGAACAAGACACTGAATTAGCGATACAACGACTTAGGTATTGTGCTGTTTTGCATTGTTTTGGCAATTGGTCACTTGCCTTTAATAAAGGACCTACTAATTGTATGTATACAATGAGAATGCAATACTGCTCCAGCAGAAGTTTCTTTATATCTATATGGCATTTTATGAAATTTAGGTATCCATTAAGTGATGTTAATTTTTTGTCAGAAATATTCATTTTAACATTTAGATTTTTGGATGGCATATCTTTTATCATTGAATATTGTATTACGGTCAATTTAATCACGACCCTTGTAACAAAACTCAATTTTTATACAATACTTTTCTCGTTGTGTTCTGTGAATTTTCATGAAAGGTTAAAGATTAAAGTCAGTGTAGGATACAATGATACAAGCACATTCATACAGTGGGTCAGATTGAAGTAAAATAAGTTTACATTCCTTATCGATATGCGTAAAAGAAGAAAAATAAAGAAAGCAAAGTGCATTGAATTATGTTTACCCCAATTTTGTAATAATGTGTAACATGTGTCATTTACAGAAAGCAGTCGTCTTAATTTACGTCTTTTGTTACCATTTTTCATATTGCCGTGTGAACATTTTATTTCTTAAACGTTTACTGGAAAGAGAAAAGGAATTTATCAATCAATATTTAAAATTATTTCCAAAATTTTATTAATAACCATTTAATCTAAGTAGGTTAGCTGTTTGTAAAATTTATTCAAAGTCCAACACGCACATTGCTTTAAATTGGTACTGAATTGAAATTATATTATCAACAATTAGTTGTTCCACAAATTGAACAGATATATTTGCTACGCTATGACCATTTTCATTAAAGTGTTGGTAAATAAAGTTGTTAAATGTATTTTTTTTTAATTTTATAGCAATGTTTTCTAAAACGTGTTTTAAGTGATCTTCCAGTCTGTCCAACGTAATGCCTACCGCAACAGGGTACATTTCAAGAAACGACATACACTACATGTTTAGAATTTCATAAGACATCTTATTTAATGTAAACTAAAAACGTGCGGTTAAAAATAGATAATATAATAAATGAGGACATATTCAAATACTGGCAACATAAACACTTTTTTGGGTTTCACGTTTTTATTGTAGGATACCGATTGCACGGAGCTTGATTATGCCATGAATTAGAACCGTGTTGTTTAGTATATCCAATACAACATGCTTGAAGTAAACTAATTTTGACTGTAGGCTTAGAACAAAGTAATTGTATATACTAAAACGGTCAATGAATATTATGTGCACTCGGAATTCTCAATGGGAAGAGAACAACTTTACTCTTTTTGTGTTATCAATTTGTCCATAGTATTATAATTTAGCGTATCCATCAATCATGTAGTTACATTAATTCAAGTTGCCGATACATTTGAAATAAGAGGGTAAAAAATAGGCCAAATATGGCCCACATGTTGAACGTCTCCGAGATTCTTTGTAACAGCATGTTCTTTGAGCAGATTATAAACTAACCTATATCTGTGTGATAAAGTATGAGTACACACTACAAAACATGCAATATAGTTAGTTGAGCTTATATAAAATGCCACTCTCTTAATTTTAGTTAAGTCAAAACATACATGTAAACAGGTTGTTAATGGGATTTCTAAGCATCAGAATAATGTTTTATTTATATGGCAATATCAACATTATAACATGTATGCCCTTATAGATAATGTTGTTTGCATCATAACGATATATTTATCCTCAAAAACTTATTTATAGAATAATTGATATTAAAGAAAGGTAAGGAACCTTTTTTGCGTACCTAATAGGTAGATACACAGTGGAGATGTTTTTGCTGTATGGTATTTATGCATGTACAGCGTAAACTTTTATTTCACAAAGGAAAGCGTTTTGTTTTCATTTAAGCGGTCGGACGTACAATTTGGGCGTGCATCGATGGACAAGAGGACAATTATAAAATACTGCAGTCAAATGCCTTATGAACAGAAACAACTTCATTCAGCTCGAAATACATTTGCTATATAAAAGGCGTACAATTACTCGACCTAACCCAAAGGAGTCCCCGTAAACATAACATTATAGTGATGTCAAAATTGTTTAAGATCATACTTAAAATAAGCTCCGTATCTGCGAGTATTTGTGTGTATGTGATGTTTATTTATTTTGCATTACGGCTTTGGTTTCATAATGTCCAATTTGAAACAATGTTAATAATAGAATAATAGTGATATTACTGTGTAAAAAGGTATTTTTAAGTAAAAGGCATTTAATTTGCTTTATTCCTGCAAAATACACACACAACACAATAGCTTAACAATATCTTAACGAGTGTCAATGTGTTAATTTGTAAAATGCCGAATATCTTTGAGATATGACTACTTACTTTTTTGACACCACTTATTTGTTTCAATCTCTAATACTGCTTCTAATGAAAATATATTGTATTGTGCAAAAACCTGATAGGCCGCACATTCAGATATGCGTATTGGATTAATTAAACTGTAAACATTAGTAAAATAATATTTACAACATTTCAATCCATCAAACACATACTAGAATATTCCTAATATATTCATAAAGAATGTACATGCAGCCATGTTGCCAGTATTTGCAATATGTTGTATTGCATGAATTGAATTTTGTATTAACTTGTATGCAATTGCTGACTTTTTTGTATAAAGACTTTCCAATAACTGACCCAAACGATTCTAAATAAAAGGGTAAGCTATATATTATTTTACAACACTGCAACTAATGTCTCAATACCATTTGACCTTGTCTCTGATGTGTTGACCTTAAAATCGAAAGGATTTTAGTAGCATGCTTAATTTGATGATAGTTGGTCGTAACATTCCCTGGATATACTGTAGGTTACCTCAAAAGCAAAATCGTACTTCCTTTCCTCCCGATTAATCAGCATTTTAACTTAGACGAGTTCTACGTGGGTAAGAAACTCCCTCCCCAACACACAAACAACCGATGCAATCAGCCTAACCCATCTGATGATCATTGTCATAGTTTTTCTAATGCATAAGCATATTGTATGATACACTGTCTTGTAACTTATAATTTAACCTCAAAAGCAATAGGCGTCATCCATTCCTTCCACTTAAGTAAAATAGATTCAAATAACGATGATCTAAGGTCAAAGTGTTTTATACACAAAGCAACAGATACATGCTACTTTAAGGTTCTTTGAAATTGATTGTGTTCGATAACATCATCAAAAAGCGTCATCCTCAGGATATATTTCTATATTTCTAACTTCGTCCGTCTCGAATTTCTGAAATGAATTATGCCTGCTCCCTAAATGACCCGTTGAAGGAAACAACTGCTACCCTATGTGAGAGTAGAGATGTTGTGTTGTTTTCAAGAACCAACCGGTTAACGTCGTTTTTAATGTTTAATACTTGAGTTCATTTGAAGACTGAGCATACTGCCCGTTTGTTAAAAAACAGATTTTTGTTGAAAGCAATAATTTAAAATACGATCATTCATATATGAATATGAATAAGTATATAGATGCTAGTTCTCGGCGCAACACGTGGGGACATTTACGGTAAAGGTAAAAATACAGCGCAAACTTGTTACAAAAACGCTTTGTTTACTTTTATGAAATACAAGATGGTGTGATTGTCATATTGAACCTCACTTGTCAAAATAAAGGGTAAATAAAAATCAAAGCTCTACATACAGGAGCATAACGGAATGTGTCAATAATCCCCTTTAATAAATACTCTCGCTACTTAATATTTCAGATTGTGTTCATGGTTTGTCATACTTAGATTTACTTTTTTGATTAGGTGACTAGAGGGGTGACTCTTGTAAGTTCTTTTGTTTTACTTTAAAGTCAGCTATTTTTCTTATTAACTGTTTATTGGATTTCACTACTAAGTTTATCTACTGAGAAAGAAAGAAAAATCATGGTGCAGCATTTACGACTTCCGTTGGTATTCTTGAACTGTTATGGTCTTTACTTCTCTAACTTGAGTCAATGTATTTATGTTTTTCGATTCCCTTTAACAACTATATTCAACGTTTAATGTATATGAAGTGGCTAAAATGATCGATCACTTCAATCGTAAATCTTTTCTATAAATAACTTAGTTATTACACATAGTTCATAATAACGATTGTACATTATTTGTAGTTCCATTCCTTGATTTAAATCTTTCACGCAAGTGACAAGTTCCTAATTGGTTTATCTTTCTAATTAATCCCAGGCTACAGGGTTGATTGTAAATATAGGAGGCAAAATAAACTATAAAATATAATGCATTTATGCATTTGTATTGGTAGCCGCTTAATAATTCTTAAAAAATAGAAAATCTCAGATAAAACATAGTATCCTATTATCACAGTCGAGATGAGTACAGTTGCCGCCTGGGAAACTAAATATTTTAATGCCTGGTTAGTTTTACCACTAACAATATAATACGATGTGTTCTTTGCAAATTTCAGATAAAATAGATGCTCGGCGTTGTATGGTTCCGGCGAAGAATCCATGGCTCGCGGCCTATCACGATGGTACCGACTTCCGTTCGGTAACACTCGGAACATATTTCGCGCACGAGCGGGCATCATATTTCAATGCTGACTGTCCGGAGGTCACTCTTAACATACATCTTTTTCGCAGAGTGAGCAACCAGAGGCGGTGGGTAACAAATCGGCTAGGCGTGGACTTATATAAACAGTCTTTCAATAATATGAAGTTAATCTGATCATCATAATAAGCGCTTATAGAGTGTTGTGTCGCCCAATGCCTGGCTGTAGGGCAGCGGCATGAAAAATCATGAATAACTACTTTAAACATTTCACGAGAAACGTATCTTATCATCGCGATAAGATCGCGGAGAGATGGATACCGCCATGGGCCAGGCTGTCGGTGCGATGAACAGAACACGCTGGTGTCGTCCAGTGCCTAGCTGGAGGGGAGAGTTAGACATACTCCACACTCAGCGATATGATTATTGTTAAGGAGGGACCATGTGGTTTAAAAGAGGGAACAAATAAAACACACTACAAATTACAGTTACCTCATGAATATTAAATAAACATACCACATGAGGGGTTGCTTTATTGCTAAAAACATCATTTGAATATGTGCACGAAAGAAGTGACAACGTTTAATGTTAGCAAACATTATGTTAGCATGTTTTCAAACAGATTATTCTCACGAGGTAAACATTAAATTATTATTTGATGATTTATTAAATCGCTCTTAGGACAATATGTAAGTATCGGTATATTTAATGTTTATCAATTTGAAAACCCGATTGAGGCCAATTTAAAAAATCGTGACGAGGCAGGCTACTTAACATGTTTATATCGGCCCAATACGAAGACTCGTCAATATTACTACCATGTAATCCAAAGCTGATTTTTGTATTTTCAATAGTGTAACTTACATTTTCGTCATATTTATGAACACGGGAATAGCAAACGATTTTAACAGCACTGTCGTAAATGGACAATATATTATATAAATCTCAAATGTGTTCTCATCCAGAACATATTCTTTTGAAATGTTTTTGATATAAAATTATAGAATGCGAAAACATTTTACACAATGATTGATCACAACTGATTTTCAGTCTTCAACGGTAGAAAGTGTCAACATTGAAATCAAATAAACGCATCCGCAAAGAGCAACTTATCTATGTGTACCCAGCCAGTGACGTAATGAGTCTATATTTAGCTATCGCGTTCTGTTCTAATCATGAGCGGTCAATCTAGGTAAACACTGACGGGTTCGTATACTCTGTATTGTCTCTGTAATGTTTAAGGACCTTAAACTGCCATTTAGATAAATAATGATAAACTATGTTAGCTACGAGAGATAAAGCGAAACATGTTACGTGGTTAATTCATTCTATAGTTATTACAATTACTTTAGTATTACCGTTAAAACAACACAAATAATATGCATTTATACTTTGCATGACTAACATTTAACAGACAGACATACATTTTATATTTGACTTGCATAATCTACATAGACAACATCACATGTGGATGGTATTGATATATGTCAATATGTATATTCGCAGAAAAATAGTGTCAACAAACATGAATATATACAAAACTAATGCATATTAACTGTGTCACAACTAATTACTTGTTCTATAACAACGCGATAAACTCATTATTCGGTCAAAGATTTCGCTTAATCAGAAGTCATAGGATTATTCTTAAAACGCCATAGTGTTTCGTTTCGTGTGTTCCAATGATCCGACAAACTTTAAAATGCTGAGTCTGAAATGTTTCATGTCTGTGACAAAATATCTCGATTGAAAAAACTAATTTGACACTAATAAACATTCCGCAAAGTTATAATAAATCCCTAGAACTCATATAGTTTAAAACAATCGTATTTGTATTGTTGTATTGATATATATATCGAGTCGCCCGCTTCGACTGTTATCTCCGGAAATATGTCCGTTGATATTAAGTGTTAACCAACGCACAGACACTGATCGCTTCGGCGATTCTGAATTCATTGATAACAATCGTATAATAAGCGAACAATAAATTAATATATTCACTTCGACTCACCATAGTAATAATCCGATTCTACCGTTAATATGAATGTTGAAACGTATATCCTTTTAGATGTATGCCTTTATTAAACAGTCAGCAACTTTGAGCCATCATGAAGTTGTTTTCTGAACTAAATTCCAAACGAAGTGCATATTTAAGAATTATTTAAATAACGCTTGCATATTCGTGAAATAATGACGATTTGAACCCCTTTAGTCAAGTAAATATTAACATATGATAATCTTGTCAAAACTTGGATTGTCTTATATGAGAGCATTTTTCTGTTAAACTACGGGTTACCTGTTTAGAACTCCAACAGCAAAAAAGACATGTGCATCATTATATTTATAGACATACCATTAACATGCAATTCGATCAGTATTCATTTCTTGAACATTTATATATAAATTAATATCATTGTGTATTGTAAATTAACGAAACAATTTAAATGTGTAGTTTCAATCCTGAAATAGACACAGTCATATTAACATGGGATAGTAGTACACCGTATATATTTAATTAATTGTCGAGATAATACAGTGTGTTATCAAACTTCATTCGTCCTTAAATCAACTGGCTTTTTATTGTAATTGTTCTGGTGAGATTCAGAACAATTATTGCAGAGTGAGTAAAGTCCAAATCCTTTACATTTAGTATGTCACTTAGCTGATAAATTAAATCGAATATTCGATTTATCATGAGGTGAGATAACTATTTTACGTCAACAATTAGACTTAAGGCTTGTCCTATGTGGATGATAACCCAAAACGCCCTGTCAATTTCCTACTATTAAACCTTGATATTTGTGTACAGTGCTATTTAACATGTGATCATTTCAAGTGATGAGCTGATGTGATCACATTGAAGATTGTTATAGTACTACCATATTATTAATAGTATCGGATTTTATCTACACGTTTATCATTTATAGAACAATGGGATGTTGAATCCATTGTACGTCGCCATAACACTTGACATACAGACGAATGTTTAATAATATTTGCCAATGCACACGTTCTAACATTATTGTGCATGTCTTTATATTTGGTTGGTTGATTTGCTAGCTGGCAAACTGAACTCAAGAATTACTTTATCCTCACATAATTCATAAGCTATAAGTAACCAATCAACTTAATGTTTAAGTAAATTGGCGTTAGGATTTAACTATTCGTTTCTTCAAAATGTTGTATACTTTTTTCGATTGATGTGACATGGAAGATGCACAAATGAGTCACTATCATCGAAAGCTGAAATAATGCTCAATTATTAATTTTTCTCTGTCAGTACATGGGGATACATAAAAAATGTTTAAGGTGTATCTTAATACGAATAACTGATATATCATCAACTGAGTTATCCTGTTCAAGTTACCTTGTGATGTTCGATTATTAATAATAACTCTCAAACGCTCGACATTACTGCATTTAATGAAAAATAATTATTTTGCTTGTACTTTAAAAGATAGAAGAGTCATATACAGAGCCATTCAACAATGCATTCAGGTTCTTGAGTAATCCTATTACAATGCAAATTATACATATTGACATCTTATTCTTCAGATAAAATATTATTGAGGGCATATATGAAGCGGCCCATTATACAACGATGATTCATGATGGACCTTTCGAAATAACAGTGTATTACGCACAACCAAAGAGTGATTCGTTTCAATGTATACATGTTCGTCTTTGACGCAATGAGGAGTTGATAAAAAGGGAAACAATTTGGTTTTCTTTAAATAACACCTAACACGGTACTGCATAGTCCTATCTTTTACACAATAGCGATCAACTGCAGAGCCTTCATCGCTTTGATTACTTCTGTTCTGGTAGATAATGGTGTATATCTTCAGATTGAAATGAATCATTACACATCACGTGTTTTAATTGTGTGTCCAGGTTTTTGGATTTATTTTTTGATGCGTATATGTACTGTGCTTCAATTAGTCAAGCTGAGAGAACGCGTTATCTTGTTTGAGTTTAAATGTGTGTTTATAGCACGTGCATTAAATGTGGTAGATACTTGTAAAACAATATATGGCTGATTTTATTTTTACGTTGACATATTAAATGAAATGAATGCAAATTTCAACTTCACGTCATAAAGTGATCCCGCCTCGACAGTTGCACAGTGCAAACGTAAACCTTAAACAGAAAAATGGAGAATGTGTTTGCTGAAAAGGACGTGAACACGGACTATTTTACTGACAACAATGCCACGGGATAGATGGTAGGCTCCCGTTTTCGTTTATTAAACTTCACAAAGGATCTCCGCTAAACAGAATAAAAGCATGGAGTGATTTTGGGATTATTAGTGGCAAAGAGGTTTGGATGACTGACGTAGCAGTTTTTTAGCTGGCCAGCGCAAGGGGGATTCAAATGAATTTAGGTTTGAAAGCGGAGAACTCATTTCTCGGATTTGTACTGGGAATAATGGATTGCTTTTGTTGACTGCTGTTTTCGTGCGCGGCTCCGGTGCCACGAGATGTGGGCTGGAAGCTATAGTGTTCGAGATTGCCCATGGTAGAAAATGGGAAATATATGCAACAAATCTCACAACAAATTACTCGCGAGAAGAAGGATCGGGAATATGCTGCGGCATATTTGGTGCGGCTGGATCATCGGGTATTAATCGCCTAGGATTTGCAATGCTTCGCAATATTAAACGGACTATTCAGACAAATGTATTGTACCCAAATCTAGAAATAACACGTGTTTCAACTAATCCAGAAACGATAGCTCACGAGAGTCTCAGCAACGGTACAGCTCGAGAACAGACCTTCCGTTTGAGTGGCTCAAAAACCGTTAACGTCTACAGAGAATGGAGTGTCAGCGCAACGTTGTTATCCTCTCTTAATATAGAAGTTAGATCTCCAGTGCCGGTGGTTGCAATTGGGGACGTTAAGACCACGTGGACTGTCAACAAGCTCCTACAGAAGCTCTTCATCGGCATCTGAAACAATCTCTTGGGACTGGCCGCTTGTATGTACGCCTAAAAGAAGTATTTATGGTAAAGTTACAATGTATTCCGACGAAATTAGCACGGACTATGAGGCTGATATAGAGTTGCAACTTGAAAATGGCAAGGTCTACCGTTACAAGGGGAACGGAAGATATAAAGGAATCAACGCGAGAATGGAAAGGATCAAAGTCAAAGATGCAGGAGTTTACGATGTACAGTAAATGTTCCACTGCACCGATATAATATACTTGTTTTTCCCTGTGTCGTGTATGAAACATGTTTAAACCATTTTTGAAACAACACATGTTGTATTATGCATACAGTTAAAATAAGTGTTTTCATCTTCAGAGCTTCGAAGTTCATCTAAAATGATTTGTACAATATGAACAAATACATAAAAAAGAACGAACATAACAGCACATAACTGTGTTACCCATAAACTTAACAGTTTTAAAATGAAATGGTTACACACAACACAGTAATTAACAAAGTGATTATTGAAGAAATGGTATACATCTAGTAATGGATGAACTTTAAATGTAATCATACACATGTTATTTCATAAAATATGTTTACATTGAACCAAGTTGTATAATTATCTTTGTAATAAATGTATTACGATCATAATTAAAATTATGATCGACAACAAAATATAACACTTTAAATCCGAATCACATACAATTTAATAAATTGTAACGTAATGTACATTATAATTGTACATATAATATATATAATAACATAATTTTTTCTCATTGTACATTATTGTGTTGTTATTGTCGTGTTATTGTTGTATAAACAAACTAATTTAGGAAATAGAATCTTCGGGTAGGATGTAATGAAATTTAAAAAATTGATTATGGAGATGTGTAATGTAATGGGTTATAATGAGTATATTACTTTTATGGGTTTATTTTATGAAAAGTCAATAGAAATATTTCAGTAATATGTAACGAACAGAAAACATAAGAATCGGGACTCGCAAAATACATATAAACAATTACTAAATACTTTAGGCGTTTATTTCATGAAAAGATAATAGATATATTTCAGTAATATCGTAAAAAACACATAAACAATTAGTAGATACATTAAGAGGGAAGACA
The DNA here is from genome assembly GCF_020536995.1 of Dreissena polymorpha. NCBI lineage: Eukaryota > Metazoa > Mollusca > Bivalvia > Myida > Dreissenidae > Dreissena > Dreissena polymorpha. The sequence continues at coordinate 25,077,238 of NC_068367.1, forward strand.
CGCGACATTCCGATGCGTAAAATATAAGAATCGTGACTCGCAAAATGCATCTAAACAATTAGTAAATACATTAAGCGGGGAGGACCGACATTCCGATACGTGTTCCAGGTGTGAATACAAATTGGCTTGTCAAATTAAATAGGGACCCGCGAGTACAGGAGGTGTAAAATCCGCAGGGATCATACATCATCTGTCTATATACGCCAAGATACACACGTTTGACGTCCATTACTTGATGACAGGCGTGGGTCACGAATTAGGCGAGTACATAACGGAATTGGTATAAATAACCCTCAAAATAGGCAGACAGGACCTCGCTTTCTCTTAGGAATTATTCATTTTGGTTATTTACCTTGACTTCGAAATTATTCTTTTTGACTATAAGTACAATTTTGGTGTTAGGGAATAGAGAAAAATAAAAGAAATATTTTAGACATCAGAGACTTGTTTTATTTTCACTAAGTACATTCGATTACGTGACACGTGTTTAACTGGTGCGCGGTGACAAGATCAACCGGAAGTACCACTTCTTTCACGGGCCAGAGGGAAGAAGACGTGCCGGACCTCCACAACGAACGGGCAAATATTCGGTGAGTGACTGACTTAATTTCCTATGGTTAATTATCTAAGATGGCAGATCAAGCGGTTCCACAATTCTTTCAAAATTTAAGCGAACACATTAGAGGAGTAACAAATGCTATCGGAACTCAAAGCGTCTCACAGGTAATTCAAACTTATGACGGAAATCCTAAAGAATACAAAAATTGGATCAAAAACATAGAGAAATATGGGGTACTTTCACGTTTGGCGGGGGATCAATTGAAGTTAGTAGCTTACCAATCTAGTAGGGGACTTGTTAGCGATTACATTCATAGGTATTTGACTGATTTTCCTGAAGAGTCATGGGCAACCTTAAAAAATGAACTTAAGATAAGATTCGCAGAAATCCAGGACCCTCATTATGCTCTCGCTCTCTTAAAAACAATCAAACAACAACCCGACGAAAATGTCTAATTATTCGCGGAAAGACTCCTGTCTTTATCTAGTGAAGCGTATGAAAATGTTGAGGATAACCTCGAGATAATCGAAAGTCAGTTAATTGGAACTTTCATTGACGGCCTGAGACATGATTATTTACGCCTTAAATTAATGCGAGAAAATCCAACTACTTTAGCGTTAGCAGTCAATTCCGCATTAGCCGAACAAAATATAAGAGCAAGATTCGAATTAAGGTCACATTTGAGTCATAATCAAGTTCAAACACCACTTAATAGAGCTGTTCCCATGGAAATCGATCATTTGAGACCATCAATCACTTGCAGGTATTGCAAGAGACAGGGTCATGTTATACAAGACTGTAGACGTAGGAAAAACGAAATAAATGCATACACGGTAGGTCAAAACAGTTACGCACGTAAGAACGAATATGACAAAAATTGGAAAGAGAAAATAGACTGTTGGAATTGTGGAAAATTGGGACACTTCAGTAGAGAATGTACTCAAAGAAAACCATACCTTAATAAAAAAAACTAGGAACGTCTTACCAAAAAGGGGTCTATGGTAACGACGGAAACGTAAAGACGTATAATATTGCTTTGTGTGGAAACCCAAATTCTTGCCTCATTTCAATAGGAAATTGTAAATTTAGGAGCTTGATAGATTATGGTGCGGAACTTTCCGTAATTAGTAAAAGAGCTTATGATCTATTAAAACACAAACCACCACTTAAAATGACAAAAATTAATCTAAAGGCGGTCGATGGTAACTCGCTATACGTTCGTGGGAATGTAAAATTAAAATTTAAAATAGGGAGTATATATATTGAACATCCATTTTTTGTCGTTGAAAACATTAATAGGAACGTAATACTAGGGAGAGATTTCTTACAAGATAACGGTGTCCGTTTATACTTTGATCTAGGATGTTTAAGAATAAAAGATTGTTATGTACCTCTGGAAGAAGATGTACACCTTTCGATAATAGCGAGGCTAACTAGACATACCGTTCTTAAACCACAAACTGCATATAGACTCCTTGCCAAGACTAAAAGAAACGGCTTACGCTCAAATGAAAATTATGACTTTACTGGAATAAGTAATTCTTTCTTTGATAACGAACCCGGTTTAACAATCGTTAACTCAGTAGTCAAGGCAACGCGTGATCGTAAATTCCCTATTCTAATTATAAACAATACCCATAAAACGATTAGACTAAAACGTAATAGTCCCATAGGCCAACTTCAATCTATCCAAGATAATGAAATATGTTCTATCGAAAGCGTTATCAAAAACAATACACCCAAATCAGGCTTGTCTAAAGATGAGATCCTAACAGATTTACATGTCGCTGGAGATCAAAAAGAAAATATTCTTCCAATACTCTTAAAACACAGAACTCTCTTCGCAAGAAATAATTTAGAACTAACACAAACTACAGCGATGGAATTTAACATCGATACAGGGGACCATCCTCCCATTAAATTAAGGCCGTATCGAACACCATTAAACAATAAGGTATTCATAGATAAAGCTATTGACGAAATGTTAGCGGCAAACATAATAAGCCCATCAAGAAGTCCGTGGAGTTTCCCTATTGTTTTAGTAGACAAAAAGAAAAATAACCTTGATTCAAATAAAGATCATAAAGAAGAGAAAAGGTTTTGCGTCGATTTCAGACAGCTTAACAAAATTACAAAACCAATTGCTTATCCATTACCATTAATCGATGATATATTGGCGTTATTAGGGAAAAGTAAATATTTCACCAGTTTAGATTTAATATCGGGTTATTGGCAAATACCTATAAAAGAAGAAGACAGAGAAAAAATGGCTTTTGCTTCAGGGTTTAGGGGTCTATTTCACTTTAACGTCATGCCATTCGGTGCGTCTGGGGCGGGATCGATATTTCAAGAATTAGCTAATAAAGTACTTAAGGGTTGTGAAGGATTCGCCGTAGCATATTTGGAAGATATTCTAATATTTTCACCTGACTTACAATCTCATCTATCACACGTAGATACAGTACTGCAAAGTCTCAGTAAGTATAACCTTAAGCTTAAACTATCGAAATGTCAATTCTTACAAAGAGAGACTAGATACCTAGGCTTCATTATAGATCAAAACGGTATAAGGCCAGATCCGTTTAAAGTGGAAGCGATCCGACAATTCCCTAGGCCAAAGTGCGTACGCGATGTACGATCTATCTTAGGTGCAGCGGGATTTTATAGGAGATTCTGTCCGTCGTATTCAGAAGTAGTAGAGCCTCTCATTTATCTCACGAGAAAGAATGTCCCATTTACATGGTCAAAACAATGTGAAGATAGTTTCTTACAATTAAAAGACTCATTCACGCAATTTCCTTACCTTTCCTATCCGGACCCGAATAAAGGTTATATTCTGTATACAGATGCTTCGGATAAATGCATTGGATCTTGCCTAACTCAAAAATGCGGGGATAATGAAACCGGAGATTATGTAGGGGAAAAACCGATATTCTTTCTATCACACCGATTAAACCCAACACAATGTAAATATAGTACTATTGAGAAAGAATGTTACAGCATATTTTACAGTCTAAATAAATTACACCATTATTTACACAACGCCGAATTTGTTATCAAAACGGATCATCGCCCGTTAAAATTCCTTCTTGAATCTCCGATGCAAAACAAGAAAATACAATTATGGGCCTTAAGTATAGCAGGTTACAATTGCAAAATTGAGTATATATCGGGAAAAAAGAATATAAGTGCCGACTTTCTAAGCCGACCCCCAAACACCAAAATAACGAATGACCGAGACGAACAAACGGAAATAGAATTAGATATTAACGATAAACATTATACGATTAGTTCGGAAATAAATGGACAAAACCAGACGCGCGAAATTATTGTAATTGACTCTACGCATATCGATCACAGACAAGTAATTGATAATAGCACGATCCCACAAACGGTTATAAATAACGAGACAATCGAACCCGATAAAATAAACGATTGTAACATGGAAATTGAACAAGGAAAAGACCCACACATATCTGAGATTAAAACGAGATTAAAATTAGGGAAACAAAACAAACACGAAGATGATAAATTTATTATGGTTGATGGGATATTATACTATATATCGAGCGTCGATGAAGAACCTACCTTTAGGCTTTTTGTACCTAAACACCTGACAGGTTTAATTATTAATCAATATCATGACGAAAATGGACACGGTGGTTCTCAAAGACTTTTTCATACCATAAAAGAGAAATATTATTGGCCTAAAATGTTCAAAGAATTGCATGATTACGTGTCGAAATGCATTGTCTGTCAAACTAGAAACTTGAAAGCAATTAAAGCTCCCGTATCATCAGAAACCGCAATACCACCATTCCCTTTCTCGGTCGTTTCCATAGATATATGCGGACCATACCCAACAACGCTTTCCGGAAATAGATATATAATATGTTTCGTGGATCAATTTTCAGGATATATAGAGGCGTTTCCGTCGCCGGATAAATCTTCTGATAGCGTAATTCACCTGTTAGTAAATGAGATTTATTGTCGTCATTCATGTCCCATAAGGATAATTACCGATAATGGTAAAGAGTTTACTAGTACGGTGTATACAGAAACATTAAAATCCATGAATATCCAACATGTCAAAACGTCCACATATCACCCGGAAGCTAACGGCAAAAATGAGCGCTCTCACTCGACTATGAACAATATACTATCAAAACGCGTTCAAGAAAACGTACAACAATGGGATTTACATTTAAACATGTCTTTGGCAGCTATGCGATTTTCCCATTTAGAGACATCAAAACATTCGCCTTTCTTTTTAGTATTTAACAGAGACCCCATTCTTCCAATAGACAATTTGTTAAAACCTAGGCGTAAATATCACGGTGAAGATTATCATAAAATAATATTAGAAGAACAACACAAATCATTTAAAAAAGTGTGTGCACAAATTCAAAAATCTAAAGATAAACAAGCCGAATATGCGAATAAAAATACAAAAGACATCAAATTCGAAATTAACGACCCCGTTTACTATTAGAACTTACACCGTACAAATAAATTAGACAGTAAATGGAGACCATATTATCGTATTATCGAACAAAAATCACCGTTAACATACGTAATAAAGAATCAATTAGACAACTCAACTATTAAAGTTCATGCTGACCAAATAAGACATGCTAATATAAATGAGTGGCCTATATCAAATACTAATATGGGACGCCCCATAAGGAAAGCAAATTTAGCTTTTGCCGAAAATAGTGAGTCTGATAGTGATTTAAGTAAATCAATACAAGGATTACCTATCATTACTAGGCAAACCCGCCAAATTCGGGACAATTCTGACGAGGAGGAAGACATCCCTTTAGCGGAATTGCAAAAACATTTACGAAAAAAAACAATTCAAATACAATGCGTCAAACTCTAGCGAATCTGACACGCGTCAATACGATAGGGCTGAACAACAATATCCGCCCCCACGTCAATCGGACACCGATTCGACCGATAATCACATGCAAATTGATGAAATAGCTATCAAGCACAAAAAAAAATCCATACGACAACGTCAAAGATCTAATAAATCTATTAAGAAAGTGATTTTCACGTGCCTAGAGGCAATAGCTGATCATATGTAATATTTACCGTAACGACCACACGAGCAACGTTGACGTCTATACGCTTGAATGACCCCAAGTTATGTAAATAGCATTTAGTTAGTAACCAAATCGGATAATATACTTCTTCTTTGTAATATTTCAGATGATGTTGCCATCATTTGTTTTGATATTATCGTTGCGCATGATCGGGGGACTTGAGATTAACGAAAATGTTATATTTCAAAAAGTTAACGAAGTGTCTGTGACCAGAGCTCATTGGCAAATAGCCCTACTTCTCGATACCACCGTCTTCTCTACATTTCTTACCCAACTTGAAACAAGACTAAATGATATCACAAATACCACGAAAGTCATGATGTTCCAATTCAAACGTAATGATCTACTTTTACAAACGGACGCCTTTGAACAATCATTAGCACAACTCCATACGGAAATCGAATACATCCGTTCTGACCATGACAACGTACTTGACAGTTATCTAGATTATAAAACGCTCAGTCATACCCAGAAACGCTCATTGTTACCCCTAGGCGGATTATTTAAATTTCTTTTCGGCACAGCTGACGATTCTGACATCCGTAATATTCAAACGCACGTTAATCAACTTCAAGAAAGCCAGAAAACTATTATCCATGTGTTACAAAATAGTTTATCCATTCTCAATGTTACCCAACAACACATAACTGAGAATCGCCACTCCATTAACACTCTGATATCTACCCTCAGACAACTTGACGAAAAAATCATGCACACATATGAACGTTTACAGGCAATAACCCATGCTGTTCAAGATTATACGGTTAATTACAACTCCCTGAAGATCATGATTGATGAATTACGTCAGGCTGTTTTCCACGCATCACTATATCTAGAAACTTTTAAAGGACAACTTAATATGCTCAGCACTGGCAAACTTTTTCCATCTCTTATTTCATCTATTCACCTGAAAGACGTACTATTAGACATTGCGACAAAATTGCCTAATAATTTACAACTACCAACTAATCCCAAGACCGATCTATGGCATTATTACCAATCTACCGTAACGACCGTCATAATGTCACCTACTACTATTATTATTACAATGGACATCCCTCTCCTCGAGATAGGAGCTTCCTTCGAGGTATATGAAGTATTCAATTTCGATATGCCCTACTCACCCGCTAACGAAACTATCAATCACAATAAGATCCACTATAACATGTCCGCTAGATACGAACTTGAAACTAAGGGCTGCTTGATTGATCAAGCGCGAAATCACTACTGCCTATTGACAAATCATGAACTGAAAACTTGTCAAGCGCAACGTACATGTGACGTACAATCTCCATTCTACCAAGTGGACATGTCTAAATTATGCGTCATAGCCATTATGATTAACAACACTCAGCACATAAAGGATTATTGCAAGGTGATCATACACCCTAACACCGTCTTACCTGATGCCAAATATTTAGGATCTGGTAACTGGGCGATAGTCTCTAGACAAGACCTACGCCTCGTGACGATATGTCAAGACCATTCCCAAAATAAAATATCCGCTCGCGCCATCGCTCCCATAGACATTGTTAATGTACCCATGAACTGTCGCGCATACAATGAACACTTTACATTAAATGCTTGGTACATTAACTCCAGTCAAACCCGGCTTCAGACCGACAAACTCGACTTACCTACCTTTAGGGGTTCTTCCATTTGGAAACCATTCCATACCTCTCTCGTTAATTTCACTAAAACCGAAATGCCTCATGAACTATCAAACATCAAAGAAATACCTATGGAAGCTTTAATAACAAAACTGCAGAGTATCAGACAATTAAATGACATTGACACGACATCAGGTGACTTCCCATTATGGGGTTACATTATCATAGGTGTGGCGACCGCTCTGAGTTCTGGTGCAGCACTCCTTATTTACTGTAAATGTAAACGTATGACCCGATCTAATCGTCCCATAATTACCCAATTCCGATCTGCCAACGATGATATGCACCTGGGAGAAATCAGTCCCCCGGGTTATGTGGGCGTGGCTTCCTGTGATGTGGCGCACGAACCTCTCGTGTCTGAGGTCAGAAAGCCCTCAGCATCCCCGCAACGACCGAGAACATTGTCATCCCTATACCCGTCTCTACGAGGGTGACAAACCCTTCCAGACGACGACATCAGGATGATCCTTGACGATAAAAACTTGTCAACAACATCATTATCTAACATTTGATCCAAGTTGTGAACCATAAACAGCACCATGGGCTGTTTACTGGATATTATCTACTATCGTCAATAATGAACAGAACAATATACTTGAAAGGACTAAAATCTACGAACATTGTTTAGTGCACTACTACATCGATCGATATATCACCCGTATTCGTCTATTGTGACTGTATATATGTGTTGAACACTCGTATAATCTTCAAAGAACGTTTGGAATATGTGTTATTAAGATGTTGTCTATAGTTAACCAAGATGCGTTGAACACTCGTATAATCTACAACGAACGTTTGAAATATGTGTTATTACCATATTGTATATAATTTACCAAGACTAATGTCAACACCATGAACTGTATCTAACAATGATTTTTGATTCCACGAGTAATTCAATCGCAGAGTCAAACCAACCACTACAAGAACTCTACCAGCCGCTGCCGCCAAATCTACCAGAAACCCATCATCCGCTGACGCCAACTCTACAAGAACAACATTGTTCGCTGACACCAAACTTCACAAACTTTATCGTCTGCCGACACCCAGTCTACAGGAGCTCCATCGTCCAATATCACCCAGTCTACAAGACCTCCATCATCCGCTGACGCCAACTCTACAAGAACAACATTGTTCGCTGACGCCCAGCTACACTAACTTTATTGTCCGCTAAAATAACCTACAAGAACTGTGCTGTCCACTGACAAAACGGATATAAACATTTCCTTATTTTATAACTATATATTTCATTTATTAACCATGTACCTCGTTGACCTCTTTGTACACATTACTTTTTGGATTACTAATTCGATTTTCTTTCAATCCAATCATTTTTTAGATTCTACAAAGAATTTAATTTTCAATCGCCAGTTTCCATTACTTTACCTATTAAAGAAAATCAATTAGAAGAAATACATTATTTTATAACTACATTTGAAAAAATGTCCACCCTTGAACAAGAACATAATGTTTCAATTTTTACTTATATGATGAGATCTGGCGAAATTCAAGTGGATACATTGATTTTCTTGATTACGTATTTCAACACACCTCTTCTTCATCAACAGATGCTCAACCATTTAACAAATGAAGAACACATTCTCAATTATCAAATTTGCAAAGCAATATTCACGTACTACGGCATTGACTCTAAAGAATCACTACAAAAATTCCGCCGATTAAAATATTCAACATCCATCCCAAACAAAATACGCAACATGTCAATCGCCACATTCGCTCAATCAGATAACACTCAATTGCATAACCGCATCCAACAATATTTCACTCAAGGCCACCAACGTCAAAGACGTTATCAATTTTTATCAAAACTTTTATGTAAGTTCTGTTCACAACATAGCATAGCAGCAGTACAAACACCTTGCTGTAAACTTAATTATCATCCAACATGTGGCACACCATACAGAACTTTCAACAACGCACATGTTTGTCCATTTTGTTTTACACAGTTGACATTACCAGATATAGCCCTCATTCATGCATCAAATCAGTTACCACACATACAGAGATGCAGACAAATACTACTAGACAACAAACAACGTAAACTTGGTAATAGACATTAAAAAAAAAAAAAAAATCCAATCTATTTACTCATGATTATATTGTATTCACTCAGTTACAGTACTGTCACAACTCATATTTCGTATGTTTATATAGTGCAATACATGTCATGTTACTTCTCGAACCTCTTAATATGTTAAATCATTACATCATAACAGGAAATATTTTGGAATCTCGTTGGTTCAGAGTAATACAATATCTTATCTTCGTACAGATCTCATGATTAAATTTTTGACATTATCATAATTTTTTCATATCATGAAATAAGAAAAAATTCATTTGAAAGAGTGAGTTGTGTAACGTAATGTACATTATAATTGTACATATAATATATATAATAACAGAATTTATCTCATTGTACATTATTGTGTTGTTATTGTCGTGTTATTGTTGTATAAACAAACTAATTTAGGAAATAGAATCTTCGGGTAGGATGTAATGAAATTTGAAAAATTGATTATGGAGATGTGTAATGTAATGGGTTATAATGAGTATATTACTTTTATGGGTTTATTTTATGAAAAGTCAATAGAAATATTTCAGTAATATGTAACGAACAGAAAACATAAGAATCGGGACTCGCAAAATACATATAAACAATTACTAAATACATTAGGCGTTTATTTCATGAAAAGATAATAGATATATTTCAGTAATATCGTAAAAACACATAAACAATTAGTAGATACATTAAGAGGGAAGAAACGCGACATTCCGATGCGTAAAATATAAGAATCGTGACTCGCAAAATGCATCTAAACAATTAGTAAATACATTAAGAGGGGAGGACCGACATTCCGATACGTGTTCCAGGTGTGAATACAAATTGGCTTGTCAAATTAAATAGGGACCCGCGAGTACAGGAGGTGTAAAATCCGCAGGGATCATACATCATCTGTCTATATACGCCAAGATACACACGTTTGACGTCCATTACTTGATGACAGGCGTGGTTCACGAATTAGGCGAGTACATAACGGAATTGGTATAAATAACCCTCAAAATAGGCAGACAAGACCTCGCTTTCTCTTAGGAATTATTCATTTTGGTTATTTACCTTGACTTCGAAATTATTCGTTTTGACTATTAGTACAATTTTGGTGTTAGGGAATAGAGAAAAATAAAAGAAATATTTTAGACATCAGAGACTTGTTTTATTTTCACTAAGTACATTCGATTACGTGACAAAATAACGGAAATATTCCGAGTTATATATTCACTTTACTTTACATTTAGGCAACATTATCATAATGACTTTCTAATAAAAACTATACAGATTTTTGGAATATATCTCTTATAATATGAACTTGTCCACATATTTTTTAAATGTCATCAAATTCAGGAAAACGCTACCACACTTGTATTGCGCAAAGCATTTTTTAATTTTGAAATTAGGAATACAAACGCTTACTTTGTACACAAAATATTTTCTAAATTTTCGAGGATTAGCGTTACAAAAGATTTAATACTTTTGTGGTTTCAATTAATGATTTTTCAATATGATAACATATTTGTAAGATTTATCTTCTTCATTAGTATTATTTTACTTGTATAAACATGTTTTAAGATGCAAACAGTGTATATATGCTATTTGTAATCGATGTCAATGATCTGAAAAACACTAATCTTACCAAACTGTAAATACGTACATGTATATTTTATAAATTCATTCACGATTTGTGGTGTAGCTTTGTAATTGAAAATTTTAAAAGATGTATAATCGCTTAGTACAAAGATGCATTTCGATGATTTAACAGAAATCTGAACAAAGGGATGCCAGGTTCGATATTCCCTCAACCCAGCTAGCTACACTGGACAATTTTGAGTATGTTCCCTCAAAAGTCTGAAGCTAGAAAACATCGTTAGCATACGCTTGGATTGTTTCCTATAGTTCCGGTTGTGTTCGTGCATGAAATGCACGAAGTTGTAACCATATTTGTGTTAAAGGCCGCTTTTGCAATTTATTCAAATTTTGAATGAATCAAGCTAAACCTTGACTTTGGGATAATCATAATGTAAAAGGTTGACGAACATAATAGTCTGACGGACGCAAGCTTGTACACACGCATGAATGTGCGCTCAAACAAACACACACACACACGCACACACAAAGCCAACCACAAAAACACAAACGCGCGGACGCATATAATTTCTGTAGCTAAACGTTTTATGCGAGGGTATAACAACAGGCTATAATGTATTTCGCGTAGCCAAGTTAAAACGGCGTTTAGGTTATACATTGCTAGAGTATTAATTAGCTGGTTGGAGGTGGAGATGAAATTCTGCTAGAGACGGATTTATTTGCAGCTTTGTACAAGTTGACGGACATCAATTGCTAAAGAGTTGACCAGGTAATCTAGCTTTGACCGAGCTTGACTCAGATTCAAACATTCCGTGTCAATTGCTTACATAATACGTTACAAGAGAACGAATCATCCATCAAGCGCATGTATGCTCACATGCCATGAAGAAAAGTCAGTTTAGGGAAAGTTTAAGCAATTGTATAACGTTTATATGGTTAAACGACTATCGAGGTTTATATTTTATCATTACAAAATGTATCAAGATAACTCCCGATAGTGTTAAATTCCTTTATATAGCTTAAGAAGACATCTTCGTTCGACTTTGGTATATCTAGAGATTATCTGAGATTATTCTCATTAAGCAACAAGAACAAACTTTAAACAAGTTCGCTTATATCCTTACTTGGTAGACAATGTTCGTTTGATTGTGATTTGAAATCAAGGTTTAATAGTGTTTTTTTTTACTTGTAAGGCGCATATCCACCGAATTCAATGTTTATTATGAAGTACACGTTTGTTGCAACCACATAGTAGTGTTCGTAAATAACAATTATATTTCGTGATTTCATGTCATAGGTCTCCTAATATGGCTTATTATGAATTTATTTCTTCGCCATCGAAATATATGGTATGGTTTTATTTGATTAAGACTCAGTTTTCTTCTTTCACAATCAAATCACACTTTTAGAGCCGCGTCATGCAATAAGTTTCTTATACGGCCAGCGTTGGTACAGCCCATCTTGCACGACTGTACAGGATGGTCAGCAGGTGCGCTTTCCGCTATAAAATCACACATGGTTTCGTGGTCTCAATAGTTATCTCCTGACAAGACTGCGCAGGCTGGACTGAAGCCGCTTATAGCATAATACTTTTTTCTCGCACGACGCGGCTCGTCACAAACCTAATTGAGTCTTGTAAATGGAACATCTAACCACGATACATTTTGGTAGCCTAATAGGGCTTTAAATAACGATTTTTAGTAGACATGCTGTCACCGTACGTAACACAAGCTGGCTTAGCTGAATTGTAAATTGAACGAAGTTTCTCTTATCATGACACTATGCAATCTCGGTATTTTGTCTCACTTTACAAATAAGAGACATTAACCGGTTTTCATTGATTGTTATCCCTAAAAGTCATGTTATTTTATATCTTGAAAGTAATATTGTGTTATCTACATTATAGGATTATTGATCGTTCGTTATGTCTTCCCTTGACAATTTACTGGTCGAGCACTGACAATGAGATTCTGCGAGATCCTATGTAACGCGAAATCGTAAATGAGCCAATATTGGTATTTATATGTCGTATGACCATGCAAAGAGTCCGTATTTCCCTACGCTAAAAAGTGTTCCATCCTCATCGCTAAAAAAGCGCAGTGTTTCGGCCAATGTTCTGGAGGATTTCTCTAAAATCAGCCAATGAAATATTCGGATTTATTCATCTGAAAATTTACCCAACATTAACTAGGCTGTTTATCAAGGTCATTCACGGTTAAATGCTACCTAATATTTTGACTTAACATTAGGTTTACAAGTCCAGTTAGGCTGATCGAACACGTAATGAAGAACATGTATAAGGAATTCCAATGTATGTTGGACTCGATTTTTGGTTAAGCTCGTCTTTTTAAAAAAAGTCAGTGACATCATCCAATATTTGCAGAGAAATAATGATCCGGATAGCACGTAAAAAATTATGAACACCAAACCATTGTAAGATACTTTCAATGGTCCGTCACTGGCAGTCGATATGTTAACGCGGACGAATGCGAAAGTCCTATTGAAAGTTTCACATAATTCCATCTGGCAGTTGCCCATTTAAATAGGACGCAGAGATAAGTTTGTATTTCCAGCGAATGTGGATAGTAGTTTCGTAATGATCGAACTGAAATCGTGGACAAAAATGCCATTGTTTGTCGTTTCAATTGTTGTGATATGTATTAAAACTAGGGATGGCATCGAATACCAATATCGGTATTCGAATGTTCGCAAATTTATTCAATCGAATATTCGAATATTCGCATAAAACGGCTGGATTGATTTTACCTTGTTATTTGTTAATTCCCATTGGTTTGTAAGTTATATCCGTTTGCTAAATACGAGGCTGTTTATAAACGTTGCTATCGAATAATTGTATCGCTGTCGACTAAAACTATGACCGATACTGTGATCGGGCACAAATAGAATGAAAAACATCGTGTCATAGGATTTTATTTTTACAATGATTTCACAGATTTGAAGCAGACCGCGCATATGTAAAACTAAGTTTACACACATTACACGTTGCGGTCTTCTTATCCACAGACCGTGTACAGTATTCCATACTGCAGAAGGGGCTGGTGGCATTTTCAGATTTGAATTATGATTCCTTGATGATTGTTTAATTTATATCATCTGTTACTTTTGAGTAATTCACATATTTAAATGTCTGTTCAAACTGTGATCACAAAAACTAAATAATTATTGGCAAGTAAATTGAAGCCCTTAATTCGTACCTAATTGACAAACAACAGTTCGGGCCCTTTCTTATAGTAAGTATATTGCATTGCGCGATTTGAGTAATTCACACATTTTAATGGCTGTACATACTGTGATCACAAAACTTAATTATTTTTCGCCAGTCAATTGAAACCGTTAATTGGCACCCCATTGGCAAACAACAGTCGGGGCCTTTCTTAGAGCGTGTATATTGCATTGCGCAATCAACACTGATACGGGCCGCGTTATCAGTTTGACACGAAGAACGTCACGTAAAACATGTTACTCCAAAGTAAATGCGGTTGCTGTTTAGTAAGCGGTTCGCAGGTCATTAAATACTGGTGAAATTAGGTTTGGAAAAAAATGCGAATATGCGAATATCATTTTTATTATTCGAATGCTGACCATTCAATCGAATATTCGATTATTCGAATAATTTTGCCATCCCTAATTAAAACGTACATGTACGCTAATATTTGTTTTCATACGCAATTTGATTTAATAAGACAAAAAACATTAACTTAACCATATAGTTCCTTAACAAAATACAATGAATTATGTGATTAGCAAGCACAAATATAAACGCCTTTATATAAAGTCGGTTAAGTTGATTTTCTAGATGCGTCAGTTAAATAAATATGTGAGACATTTATCCTTACACGGAACGCTGTCAATGCGGATATTCATTTACATTTATCACATTCAAGTCACTAACAAGCGTCATACTATAATTTTTAACGTTTTTTGACGATGCTAACAGCATCGCCCAAGGTATCATAATCGTAAAAAAAATTCTCACAATGGCGACCTATGTAAAAGACCGAGCCAGTCCGATTGAGATTACTCGATTTTTCAGTTACTTCCCTTTTGCATTCGCCACTGCGTAGGAGATTGCTCGTCATTGATTACATTCTCCTAGCAGAGTTGTCGTTCGTGTTTCAATATTCAACAATGGCCGCCCCCATGAGAGTCTCGAGTCAAAACTTTCTTACTGCATAACTTGGCTTGTTTCGCTATTTAGAAGCTGTCATTTATGATATATGAATTATTTATTCACTAAATCTCCGCTAATGACAACAAAGGATGGAATTCGAAGGATATATTCGATGTGAATGGATCACTTTCTATGGCTTCGCCCATGAGAGACTTGATAACACTCGTGTCAAAATTTCTTACAGCTTAAATCGGCTTGTTTCGCTTTTTAGTAGTGCAACAATTAATGGAATTCGAAGGATATGTTCAATGTGGATGAAGAACTTTCTGAATCTCGACAGTTTGACAAGGCAAAACTGGCATACTGATGATACTGGTATTTTTAGTTATCAATTTAAGTCACATTTTGCTTTATAAATTTTGTTTTAGCATTTTGCGACTTATTGAATGGCTATGATACCCGATATCAACATGTCATATGGGATTTGCATATCACCAAGCTGTCCTGAATACAACATTGAATACAAACTCTTTAATCAAATTACTGGTAAGTATGAATTCTTTCTTCTTTCTATTTAAGTAGTTGATGTCATTACAGTCCAAATAATTAGACGTAATTTACCGTTTAGTCCATGTATATTGACCTCATATTTATAGGATTAGATATTATGTTAAAAGGGGCCTTTTCACAGATTTTGACATGTTTTGAAGTAAGTCATTAAATGCTTTATATTGATAAATGTAAACATTGGATATTAAAAGCTCCAGTTAAAAATCCAGAATAAAATTCTTTAAAAAAAAGTAGTCCGCAGCAGGGCTCGAACCAGTGACCCCCTTAGTCCTGGAGTAAAAATGCATTAGCCTGCTCGACTATTCTGCCAAGTATAAATGGTTGACGTATTTTATACCTAGTATAAGCAATCTTCGTAGTTTCACACAATTAAACAACAACAACATAACTCTCCAAATTATTCAATCGTTTCGCGTTGCAACGCTTTATAATTTTTAAATCGTTAAAAGATGCATATAATGGCTAAATTAGACCATGGTAAATGTTCAGTAATACTGTTTCCTAAAAATAACATAACTAAAACGAACATTTGCAAATCCGATACAACTTTTTTCAATTTTTGTCAATTTACCAAAACGTGAAAAGATTCCTATAAAGTTAAATGAACCATATCCCAGTAAAAGAGACATTGAAGCGATTGTGGCCAGTTTAGATCCAATTCAGCTTGCAGTTGCTTGAAAGCTGTTTGCTTAATAGCGGTTTTCTGACAATGACAAATAGTTAAATTGGATACTGATTAGACTGCCCTTTTCCTGTGACCTGGCTAATTAAATTCAGAAACCTGGTAACAGTTTAACGTTAATGTAACCAATGTGTCAGACCAGGGCCTGGATTTTGAAATCTAGGACATGCATGGTCAGAAGATGTCATTAAAGATTATACATTTTTTCAAAAACATACAAATGCATACAAATATAAATAGTAAAATGCACTAAGTCAGAAGGCATTTGACTTCGGCTGGTGCCTTGGCACACCAGGTGTTTCGGTTGCAATAGTTTAATGGACTCACTCCTTGGATGTGTAGTTACATTATTTACAGTATATCAAACAGTATTTAGCATGAACCAATGATTTTTTTAAACATAAATTATTGATGTAAAATGCTTGAAGGAATAATATTTAAGGTTTAACTCTTTCAGTGCTGAAACCGAATTTTAAAGGTCTTTGCAAACAGTTTGGATCCAGATAAGACGCCACAGAACGTGGCGTCTCATCTGGATCCAAACTGTTTGCTATTCTGATAGTATTCTTTGAAAAAAATTGAAGAAAATGCTTATTTTAGAAATTCAGCAGACAACATTTTAGCAGACTACAAATTTCCCAGAATGCAAAGGGTTAAGAAGGCATTTTCTTTTTGTTTAAAGGATATCTTTGAAAATTATATTTTTCATGATTTTTTTGGCAACAAGGGATAATGCTTTTTTAAAAAAATGTGATTAATTTTCTGACAAAAAACGGATACCATGAGTAGCATGAAACAATAATTTTTTTAACATTTGTAATTGATGAAAAATGATTGCAAAAATAATATCTAAGGTTATATAAAGCACTTTTATGCCCCCTTCGAAGAAGAGGGGGTTTATTGCTTTGCACATGTCGGTCAGTCTGTCGGTCTGTCGCTCCGTCCACCAGGTGGTTTTCCGGATGATAACTCAAGAACGCTTGGGCCTAGGATCATGAAACTTCTGACCATGACTCGCAGATGACCCCTATTGATGTTTAGGTCACTAGGTCAAAGGTCAAGGTCAAAGTGACTCAAAGCAGTAAAATAGTATCCAGATGATATCTAAAAAATGCTTACGCCTAGGACCATTAAACTTTATAGGTACATTGATCATGACTGGTATATAACCCTTATTGATTTTCAGATCACTTGGTCAAAGGTCAAGGTCACAGTGACTCATAACAGTAAAAATGTTTCCTGATGATAACTCAAGAAAAGCAAGGCCTAGGATCATGAAACTTCATAGGTAAATTGATCATGACTGGCAGATAATCGCTAATGATTTTCAGGTCACTAGGTCAAATGTCAAGGTCACAGTTACAAAAAATGTATTAACACAATGGCTACCACTACAACTGACAGCCCATATGGGGGCATGCATGTTTTACAAACAGCCCTTGTTTGTCTCATGTTGGTAAATGTTCATCTCTGTCAATTCTAGGTTAAGTTTGAAAGTAGGTCATATGTGGTCCAAACTAGCTCAACAAACCATATCACAGAAAAGGTTAGTGAACACTCCAGTGGTCACATTTTCTTCCAGCTTAGTAAAATCATACACAAGTTTTTGACACTATAGAAGGAGTTTTGGGTGAGCGATACAGGGCTATCTTGTTTAAGAACAGCCTGTAGTAAGAAAGGGAAGGTATTGTATTTGTTTCAAAAGTTACATTTTATTGTTATTGGAAGTAACTGAGCAATTATATGATGTCATAGTTTTTGTTATTTTGTTATCACTCTTTGTTGTATTTTATCCAAAGTTTATTGTGAACACATAAGATATCATTTTACAATGTTTAAATTTGGGTGTCACCTCTTTGCCAGATTCTTATGAAACTAGTCACCTCTATGTCATGTTTGGTTTCATATTCTATCAAAAATTAGGGAACTAGGTCAAATATAAGAAAAGGTCTGTTAATACTTTAGTGGTCACATTCTCTCTCTGATCCACTTGTAAATTGGTTAGAACATTATTTTAAATGCTTTCAAAGTCAAGCATGAAAGTAGCATATTTAACATTTAGGTCACACGGTCTAGTCTCAGTGATTAACAGGTCACGTTCCAAAGTGGGTCATGTGCGTTCAAGCATTTGATCAATAACTAAAATCATTAAAATCCATGTTAAAACTTACATTTTTAACCTGATCTTCATGGCAGTTGATCAGAATGTTCAAATAAATAAAAGTAGGATCTCGGTAACAAGACTCAACTAGATCGGATAGACGCAAATAGTTTGTTCATACTCATAATGCCTTTTTTTTTCTAGATCTTCATGAAAAATTAGTTAACACCACTAGGAAACAATCAGTTTCAGGTGAGCCACATTGTGCTGTTAAAGCTATCTATGTATAGTATAGATTGTTACAAAACCTTGTTTATCAATAAAAATAAATGAAAAAAATGCCTTTCTAAAACTTGTAGTCTTGGATGATATATTCGTCAACTTGTAATCTACGACAATCTTTTGAGAAGAAAAACAAAGTTTGATTATTATTATACCCTATCATACTGTGATTGGGGGCTAGCACAATTATGTTCCTCGAAAAATAATGGGTTAGCATAGTGTTGCTGTTTTATCCAGTTGTCTGGACCATTTCTCCCAAAATAATTTTAAGTTCAAATATGAGATATTTAGGTAAATAAATTTCATTGAAGGGATGCAGTGTCCAAGAACGAAAACGATTGCACCACAACCATTAACTATTGACCTGCGGATAAATGACAAGCAATAAAAATTACACAATTGCGGTGATGTAGATTAACTTAAATGGATGCTTATTTATATTATGCTTTCTGGTGATTTATACAGAAATATCAGTGAAATAAACTGGTATTTCACTTTTTTAAACAGTGAAAAATAACAGTGAAAATATCGATATTTTTCGCATTTTTTCTGGGAAAATCTTTATGCCACCGAATCCAACAAATATCCTCTATATATCCATCCTCTTCAAAAGCATCGTCAAACCAGTACTTTCAGTACTTTGATTTATTGCATGGTACCATTTAACAGGCAGATGGACAGGCGGGTAGGCATACATACAGGCGGCCGAACGAAATGGAATCGTTCGAGTGGCGGGTGGGCGATCGTTCATTGGGTAAACAGACCTAAACGACGGTCATATAGGCAGAGAGACAGAAAAACTACAGAAATACTGACTTACAAACACTATATATAGACAAGCGGACGGACACAATGTAGAGCAGGCGTACGGATAAATTAGCCGGCTGGCCGACTGACAAACAGTTACAATAGGCAGCCCAATTTAAATACATGTAGCGAAACAAATTCTGTATTGTTGAACACAACTTGAATACGCATGTCAATAACCTTACACAAATGTGAGATTTTAACCCAATATCACGATTTAAAAACAGACTTAAATCGATTGCATTTGTATTATGTCTGATTTAAATGGATTGTGCGCATTAATAGATATATACGTACTCACTTTAATATTTATGGGCTCTCCCAATCAAAACGAATTATATTAAATATTTCCAAATACTAGACAAACATAATTGGTTTCATACTACTTATTAATATACATCGTAAAGCTTTAAGCGAAGATGCAACTTTGCGAACATCATGACTGCCTGAGAAGACTGGAAGGCCGAGTTAAAGATGGTTAACCTTCTGATGATTCACGGCGCTTTCACATCACCTCAACAGTTCTTGCTAAACCAATCAGAGCGGGCAAACCAGAATCGCAGTCTGAATGATTACACGCTGATAAAGAAAGATTTTATCAAGTGCTTTTGAGAGCTTAACGATGGAAACATAAAATGGAGCATAATAATAGAGATCTAGGGGTGCCAACCAAAAATGTTCCTTCCGTGAGCTGGGAGCTACATTGGGATATCGTCAGTGCATTTCTCGTATGCAAATCTCGTCCTGAAATACAACACTGGATAGACAGATGTGGAGGTAAAACGTGGCCGCCTGTTCAACTACTTGAGGTTTCAAGGGAAGCTCCTTGCTAACTGGTACCTGCCATTCATCCAGACAGAGATTACAAGCGAGAAGACTGGCGACTGTCTCCGAACTTGATCGAACGAATGTTAATGTTAAGCTTTAACATGACACAAATAAAATGTAACATTGAAATATAAAAGTTTTTGAAAACGGGACACCACATGTTTTATTAAATTTTAATGAAACCTGCTGTAAACATTTGTCTGAATTATATACCAGCCAAGTATAAAACTTGGCAAATAATGGTCAAATACAAGGTCAATAGCTTAGTTATAATCACAGAAATTGCTTGTTAACACTTTAGAAGCCACATTTATTGCCAATATTTAATGTTCGAATTATATCTCAACCGAGTTAGTAACTGGGTCACGAGGTGTCAGACTTAACAAAAAAATAATTATTTTAACTTAACAATTTGACAAGACAGATGTTGTTCTATACATTGGTTTTCAATACAAAATTGAACGTTCATAAAGGCATACTGCTATTGAAAGTGATTGTTTGTTCATTAATTTTACTAAGCTGCGTCTCTTTACGATGCTTACTTTGCGTGTATTCATTAAAATAATTCTCAGAATAAATCATTTACATATGATTTGAATTTTTTTTTTTGGGGGGGGGCGGGGAATCATACAAGGGTTTCCACTATCATCCCTATTATTCATTATTGTAGCCAGGGTACTTGCAATAAAATAAGATCAACTGATGATGTCCAAGGTTAACAGATAACTCCCGAAAAAAACGCAAATACAACTAACCGTCGACACAACCATATTCCTTAAAAATGTCGATACCATTTCAAAAGTGCTATCAAAAGTCTTTACATATGGAAATATTTTGGGATTTACTATTAACACAAAATAGATGTTAATCGGTAAATATAAATGCAACTAATCACCAAAATACTTGATGTAATAGTTGCACATATACGCACGGCACTAGGCACTGAGTTTGGAATTAACCACAATAAATGCCAACTCCTCAGATGGTATCATACTATTTCTGATGTTCAAACTTCAATATATGAATTGAACAAATTAAAATTATTCGAGCAAGTAACGGTTGAAATGGTTTTGCTAAAAAAATAAGTAACATAAATGAGAAAGCATAAATGAATGTGAATACATTCCATCGAAATATAATCATGAAGTTATGAATACATTCTAGTTTTTATATCGATCTTTATAAATTTATCGGCAGAGGAGTGTTTTGCTTATGCGGTAGGGTAAGTTTACGAATACAATATTTAAAAAATCGACATTGTACGAATTACCTGTATTATTGAAAACGTATTGTGCAAATTAAATAAAAATTATATTTGACTATGGTTCGCACAGGATTTTAACCTCTTTCGGATGCGGTAGTGTTCAGTTATAGTTATACTTCCGTTTTATTTATGTCCCCTGACCTCGTTTTCATTCATCTATTGATGAAACTAATGTAACGTCAAGAAAAATAATAATATGAAATACTGTTCTATTATAAACGCACACTACTTTTAAGTCTTTGATGTCAGTAAACACCTTCTAGCTTCATCAAATTTGGTAAAGAACCAACTATTTCGACATAATCAACAGTTAAAGCATGCATATATAATGTTATTTAGTCTAATTCTATGCTTTTTAAAAGTCTAACAATTGTTTTGAATACATGCCCTTAGCACGTGGGGCTAATGGGGCCTTAAAGATACCAAAGGAATGATCATTTTGGTAAACTCGTATGTTTTAAAGTTGTTTAAATCGGGCAGGTCTGTGTTTTGTCATTGTAGTATTTTTATGAAAAATATCGTTAAAACAATTCAGAGCATTAGTTGAATATTTGATGCAACATCTTATCTTGGTCCTGTTTTAAGTTTGTTTTAGTTATGCCCTTGGGGTGAAGATGTCCACAACCAGATTTAATAAGATTTATAAACACTTCTTCCAAAGTTTAATTTAATGATTTGCTGATAATCTGACAACATACTTGATATATTTCATTAAAACTTAATTAGCAATACTTTAAAGTGATATTAAGGGCATCTAACAATTTTTAGGTGTCTATCGCATCCGTTGTTTAGTTTTGGTGTTTTCACGTCATATACACCTATTTTTGTTAATGCAGCATCAACATACTCAAACAATATCCCAGAAAGAAAAAAATAATGCATTTGAATATCAACCGTACTTTCGTTTGACAACTGATCATGCATGTACGATGAGAGCCTAAATTTAGTTTTAGTGCAGATTCGTTCATACGACACAAAGACACAATTTTGTTATACGGATCATTTCGGCTTAGATGACTGGGTGAGTCACGCAAGAATATCGAATTTAAAATATATTTTTATAAACAACTGGTAGCAAGATGAGTTGAAGATAATTGGTCAGCAACCACATTTTAACTAACACTTTTGACCTGTTAATTCTTTTCAGCTCAATTCAACAGTGAAAAATGCCCATACTATCACTTTAAGCGTGCCATTTCATAAGACTATTTATAATAGAAGTGGAAAATGTCAAGATCATAAACAGCGATTTCCCATGTGCTTATTTGAAATGCAATAAAAAAAGTTTGATCGTCGAAGATATCCACACATGTTTTAAATTTTGACATATTTTTTTTCATGACTGTATAGATTAGTGAAGGACTTTTTTTATTTCAAAGCCGTTGATCTTGGCGTATAAATTGTGTCAATTTTCACCTCAGTGAAAATACATTTATGTACTAGTTTGACTATTATTAAATAAAGTTTACCACACCTTAAACATCGCGTCGTACATCTTACATATATACATGTGTTGTTGTTTTTTTGCTAAACGACCTCATCGTAGTTATACACTTTTATGATTAATTATGTGTTGATGATTTCGAATATGCCATAATGTCCTACTTATGGTCCATTATATGTACTTTGTCAAACGACATCATGTTATGGGTATCTCTTTCAAAAAGATTAGCAGTGTCTGTGTGCGCTATTGCAAAAAAAAAAACACACCATTAAATGGTGTAGAAATACGCAAATAGATCGATTGCTTAGAGAAATGTTTGATTATATTGTGGATAACAAATACAGCAGAATTGACGCATAATGCCACGAGTAGATAAAGACCCGTCAATATGACAGCTTGAGAATATTTTGTATCATGGTTTTCAACAACACTCACTGTTTTATCAATACTATTTGGTAATTTATCAGACGGATAATTCATTTAAATGCTGCTTTATCTCAGTGATTTAAACAAGTGGGTCAATCTATTGATATGGGTCAGGGCTCTTGTAAACAAAAAAATGTAGTCTTTCATCAATACCAAATACATGATAACACTGTTAAGCCGTGCCAAATAATGCCTTACCTTGTCAGCATAAACAATGTAATCAAGGTCCATTAGAACACAGTTAATGTACATGTTCGATGTCATCGACGAGAAGGAATGTTTGAAAACCACAGTTACTCGTTCTCATGGATTAATTCAATACCCTGGAAATGTCCATATTTTTATATAAGTTGTAACGTAGAGGTACCATATCAACATTTCAATTATATTGCAAGTATAAGCTTTTCTCATATAAACATTCATAATATTATTTTAAACTTTTCTTATTGAAGTCGCAAAATTCTGTGTTATATTTACATAAATCTTTACATTGGACATTTTAATAGGCTCTGCGTTTAATAACTTAGTGAATGCTTAACACATTTAAATTTTTATCAAATACATATAGACTGTTCTCTAGGATGGGTACACTAATTGTTTGAACTTCAAAAAATGAATGAAAAGTCAATTTGTTGAAATATATAAATATGTCATCTATACGCAGAGCACTGTATTGAGTGTGTTTTTAAACACATGTTATACCAATCAATACTGCATACCAATCATACAAATAAAGAATAAAACGCAACAGTAACAGGGTTATGCAATTCGAGATGATGTTGTTGTCAGTTACATAAATAGCGAATATGCAATACTCAATTCATTTAAAAACTAAGTACATGCAAAGACTTGAGCGTAATGAAACATAAAAATGTCAAAAGTTCAACAAAATGGTTTGCTAAAATTGAACTATTCTACAAAATAGTTTGCATGTAAAGTGTCCTGTACATATATAATCTAAAGGCTGGAACATATTGTTGATGCAAATCAGTTACTAGTAGTATTATATCTATGTTTCCAATGTTACATAGTATAACAGTACAAGGAAAACCCCCAGACCATTACAGTGTATACACTTAGTTTAAAAGTCAACAGACCGCTTTTTACTACTGGACACGTTTACAACATTTTATCAAATAAACATAAGAAGTATAAAACAGTTACATGCAGGGCATATATTGGGGAAAAAAACTTTAAAAAACTATTCAAACAACTGCAAAAGACATTGTCTAGTATATATGCATAATACAACTATTCATACATTGTCATCATCAAAACGTGTAAGGACTGGCAGTCTCTGGTCAACCTCCTGCCTAAAAAGACATAAGCAAAAATTACCGTTCCGTCAAAATAACTAGCCATGCGAGCATAATGATTCTTCGTCTCCTTAACCGACTGAAAATTTGGACTGCTGGTGGAAGATCAGCTCGGCGGACCACAATGGAAACAGGGCTTTCCACAGGCCATTCAACGATCCCTCACCGGGGCGCTTGAATATCGAAAACAGAGTACTCGGGGCGCTTGAAATTTTCCGATCAGTGTATTTTTCAGTAAAAGAAAGTGGACATTGCAAACAAAATCAAGGTTTCTCTATCAGTGTATCAATATTCCCTGTTTTAAAAGAGCATTCGGTACCTACTTTCACAAGTAATCGCCATAAACACCACATGGGGTAATGGATAATCCACTGATAAGACGGGCGTATCGATTATTCTAGCCACACAACACAACTTTAAATGCAAAGTCATAGTAAGAAATACTTGCAACATTACAGTGAGCACATGGCAGATGCTGAAAGGATTAAATACGTCGTTAACGAACTATACGGAAACGCCAGCAGTACTTCTCTTTGGACAGGACCTCAGTGGGCTTCCGTCAGATCAACGCTTCATAAGGTGATTTTCTTTTCGGCAAAGTAACATGATGAGATTCCTAAAATAAATAATACATACAATACATATATGTTCGTTAGTATCCTTTTTTGAAAATAAAAAAAATAGGTAAAATAAATTAATTAAAGTCACTATAACGCTCAAAATCAACGAAAATGTCGTTAAGTATTTCGTAAAATAAAGTTAACACTTTAACAATCAGTGTTCCTTATAGCAATAGCCAAGATTTCAAAGCTAGATGTGGTATGATTACTTAGATTTTTGTAGATACAAAATGCTCTTTTTTATTTATTTGTGGCCACAATGAATTCCGAGTGTGTAGAAATACCGAAATCCCCGTAATTTACGAAATACTTAACGAAATTTTCGTTGATTTTGACCGTTATAGTGACTTTAAAACGCATGTAACCGAAATGTTTAAGATGTGCTTTGTTATAAGTTATACAAAAATCGTCGACTTAAACAATGTTATATTCGTTTATATGCTTACATTATTGATACTTTTAGTGGCTTTTATTGAACTACATTTTAAAATACATAAATCTGCATACTATGCTATTGCTGTTTAATATGAAAAAGCATAGAAAGTGTTGACCTTTTCTCAGTGTTGAAGTCGTATACAAAAAATATATATCGTTATAGCGTCGCTATTGTACCAAGGACACATGTTTTAGATTTTATTACATTGCAATTAATTCTATAAATTCTTCCCCTAGAGTAAAGAATATAAAAAGGTATGTCAGGATTTCACTAAATCAGATATTTAACACATAACTTTAAAATATATTCAGTAATACAACTAACCATTGTGTAAACTGAAACGTTGTACAAATATGACAAATACACGTATAGACCATTCCTATAATGCAAAAATAAAGGTTATCAAGAATAAAGCTTTTTAAAGAATAGCGAAAATAGCATCACAATAACTAATCTGTGCTTCGTGTGTTTAATATGATTACACACATTACTTAAAAATATATTCAGTCATACAACTAACCATTGTGTAAAACATAAGGGTTCTCAAGAATAAAGCTTTTTAAAGAGAAGCGAAAATAGCATCACAATAACTAATCTATGCTTCGTGTGTTTTAATATAATTACATAAGTTCTGTTAAAAGACACATACATATTTAAATTTTAACTGTTTAATTGGAAAATAAAATAATATAGCTGTGAAGGAACATTCAGTCTGAGTCGAGACAGCAAACCTTAAAGAAGTAAACGTATGCCATAAAATATCATGAATGTATCACTCATAATCACTAGTATAGCGCTATATATATGTATACATGTATCGGCCATGCAAGTTGCATCGTATGCAGAAACGTTTGCATGTTTGTACACGAAGGATGGCAGATAGTGTCCTGACTGTTAATCGGTCTGTAGTGGACACATAGACCGGTAGTTTAGGACTCTTTTACCGGGATTAAGGTCCGAAGTCTTTTTCATTGGTTTGTACTTGTTTTTGTTTCGGAACGTATCTTGAATACTTAATTGCGTATACATTTGAAACTTAAAAAATTCTCATGCCGTATTATCGAGATATGCACTGCACAAAACATTCTAATTCTTGGCTCCATGTTTTATAGCTTATTCCTCGGTAACGTTAATTAATAAACGGTGAAGGAGAATATCTTGAAAACAATACAAAGGATTAAACTTTAAATACCACGTTTTTGTCGAACTAATGTTTATGATGTGCGTAAATTCCTTACATCGTGATCTTTTATTTTTAAATGTTTTCCCAGTGTTTATTCTATTACTTATTTTATTTATAATACATGTACGCAGAATTTGTCTACCGATCAGTCATTTATGTGTAATTGTGCATTTAGTATGGGCAGTTTGATAGGTTTTATACAAATTTCTTGTTAAGGTGTTCAGGTGTGATTTAAACATTCTTAAATATATTATTTAAGGTAAGAGAAAATAAACAACACGGTGTAACAGGGCCGTCTGATGTTTATTTTGCTTCGCTTTGTAAAATGAATCAATTGCATACCTTAACACTTAAAATCGTTCATGAAAACTAACACACCCTATCATACAACGGGCATGCACCTCAAAATTCATAATAATTACAATGCATGTCTAACGTAATAAATTTCTTTTACGGCTGTATTAAAGCGTTATGTTATATCGTTGAATCATTGGACATGTCGTTGTTATCTTTATTTTAACAGCCTCTTTCGTCTAATTATAATGACCATAGTTCATTTAATTACATGTATGTATGTATTATGTATTAATATACAATACAGTAGTGCTATTAATTTTGATATGTTTATGTAAAAATTAACGTGCGTCATTGTTTATATCGGACAATCAATTTTTTTACTAAATAATTGCCTGTATGCATATATTTTACGTTGCTTTAACCAACGGTTTTCCTGCACATTAAGTGCGAATGACTTATTAAATAAAACGAGACTCAATTGGTCTACGGGTTTATTGCTTTTCAGCTCACCTGAGTTCAACGTACTCAAGGCGAGCTTTTACGCCGTCCGTCGTGCATCGTAAACATTTATATTGTGAACACTCTAAATGAATTAAGTATTGCTGAATTTTTATGAAACCTGATCATAACATTTTTCTCTATGATTTCTCGAATGCTCTTGGATCTGGGTAATATGGGGTCAAAAACTGAGTCATAAATTAACAAACACAACTTAGTAAAAAGCCAGAACATAAATCAAGTGGTTATCGAACTCATGGAGTCATACCAAACAATGTTAGTAAGCATTGATTGTCCATGTTGTTCTTTCATGCTTTGTAATATACCCTATCTAACAATTGATTATTTAAAATCCTAACATTTCTGACATATATATTTGTTCACAGCTAAGAATACCATTAGTTGTAATCCTTGATTAGTTAATGTTGCACAAGCGGGGCGTAGTATATGTTGCTGTAAGAAAGACGTTGATACGTCTAAGGGATATGCTCGCCTCTGAATTAAGGGACAGCAAACATGGCGTATGCTTGTTTTTACCTCCAATCGTTGAAGTCATCAGTCTTTGTTTTTCCCATGACAATAATTGTCGTATAGACACAAAAATATGAATGGCTTATTCTGGACTTTAAATATGTCGCTTCCAAAATAAAGAAAAAATGGCGTTTAAAAACACACTTTAAATTTGCGATTTTCAAGTATGCGCTCTGTTTTTTTATATAAATATCATTGTTTCATAAAGACAAAAATAGTAGATATGATAATGGATTATATAGCAAACATGTATGTCAGAATAAAAATGGTTAAGCATCAAAGGTAGATCAATTATGTAATAACACACGTTCCATAGTACATTAATTTGAAGTGCCAAAATACTTAGCGTAACTCAAAGTCGTTGAAATTTGCTATATAAGTTAGTTTTAGACTAATTTAACTTAAATATAAGTAAGGCTTTATGTTAACGATTAGTTATTTATACACAGACGCAACACTTGAATACTTAATTAGTTCGTAGCTATTTATTACTCAAACAAATTGTATTTAAATATGATAGTTGATGCACATACCGCATAAAATACAGGGCTTTTGGCTGATGTTATATTGATATTTACATTGGTATACTTATATGTGTCCCACAAATTAAGCGTCTCAAAGATGTTATACCCGTGTAATAATATGTTAATGTTTAAATTAATCTTGCACTGCATAAAATGGCATTTCATACACTAGTTTCAATTTGATGTTGTATTGTTTATCATGGTACATTCTTTTGATTAGCAGGACACTATTCATGGAATGGGTTACTATATCAACGTAGAAGCACATACGTGATCAAAACACAATCCTGAAGGTAAATCATGAACATTTTTGTTTAGTTTATAGTTAGTTTGTATAATGTTCACACCATAGATACATAAAAATGGTATTAGTCAATTGACAATCCGATATAAAGACACATTGATGTAGCCACATCAGACGGAATGACGGCCTAACGGACGGAACAAATTGTCAACTATTAAAAATATGGCTGACACGAGAGACAGGCTAGACATATTTGCGTCTTCGATCAGACAGACATACAAACATTTACAGACGGACACATAGAAAATACAGACAAAATGACTGACTCACAGATTCAATACTTTCATACTTATAAATTGATGAGAATGAGTGGATATATGGATGGGCGAAAGACTTACATAAAAAAATAAAATACTTAAACATATTCAATCCCAATTACTAGGAATGCACATGGTTTCATAGTGTACATCCCCTGTATTAATGATACAAAACTATCAAATTAAATTCACTAGTCAAGAGTTTTCAAGCATCATAGTAATATAATTATTTAAATGATAGCAAGTGATATAAAAACGTGTATCAACAATATATAACTTAATTGGAAATATCCATACCAACATAATACTACTTTAACCAGATTTATCAGCACGTACCAAAGTTAATGAAAATATGTATACATAGATTCCAGAGACATTCGTGAAAATGTCTATCCGGATGTCTGAAGTACTTGATGTCCATGGAGCTGGGATACAAAGTGTAATGGAGCGGAGAAACATATACTTGTTGTCGGAGAGCATGTAGACGATGAAAGTGCAATTATTAGGATATAAAATAAAATGTCTTCATTTTGGGAGCCAAGCGGAAGGGACTACCGTTCCCGGTCTCCAGTCTGATATAGATTTTCTAATTGGTCGAAACTCATTGAATATCATGAGAGTGCGACGAGACTGGAAGGCCGGGTTCATAAACCTTCTGATGCTTTACGACGAAATCACATCCACTCAACAGTGCTTACTTCATGTCTACAGAATGAACACACCGAAACTGGTGACTGAACTGTTTGATAACAGGTTCGTAAGGAAATATTCTGGGGAAGTACTCATGAGCGCTGAACGATGGAAAGATGAAATCGAAATGATCAATAAAGATAAAGGAGACGTAACCCAAAATTGGCCTTCTGTGAGCTGGATACATAATTGGGATATGGTACATGCATTTGCCGTATGCAAACCTCTTCCTGAAATTCAACACTGGATCGACAAATGTACCGGTAGACCATGGCCGCCCGCTCAGCTACTTGAGGCTGCACGGGTAGCTTCGTGTTTTCTGGTACCTGCAGGACATCCAGACCATGATTGCAAACGCGAAGAATGGCGCCTGTCTCCGGACCTGATAGAAAGAATGTTGTTGCTTTGATTTAATATTACACAAATACAAGTTTACATTGTCTTAAAACTGATTACAAAAGCGCTATTTACTACGATTGCGGAAGATTGCATAACAAGCTTTCATTGTAAAACTATAATGTTTTACACCATTGAAAGAACACATCCTCCTCTGTGGTTCGAACATAATCTCATATTACTACTTTTGATTTGTTAACACGTATTAAGGACGTGTCTGCGATTGGGAAGACTCCCGCATTACATAATAAAGGAATGAACTTATTTAATGGACACACCTCTACAATACAATGTAGACGCCTTTAAGTGTATATAGATTCCATGATAAAGAACAATATAAAAGATGTATTTTGTATAGGTATAGATATATACAGTTCTAATACAACATTCGTACAAGGTATGCATTATGCATTATGCAATCTTGAATACTCAAAGGATGTCATATAGAAAAATGTTCTGTGGAATTTATAAAACACCTGTATGCATTACAAAATTCGATGCACTCATCTAACTGTTTACGACAACAACACGTTATTGACAGCAAACGTATAAGTAATTTCCAATATTTCTTAAATACTGATGTAGCTTCTAGTCGCTTAAAATTGGCATCTTTATTGTACACTGGCGGGTATATGCCCACGGCGGTTAGAGTGTTGGAGGACGTGGAGAGGAGATATCACAGCAAGGTCAAGGCTGTGTGTCAGTTTTTCTATGCAAGAATCGTATTGCATTCCGTTCATATTGTTGTTTGAAATGAACAGCAATATCACTGAAGATGAAGTGGCACAGAGAAACACCGTTGAGAAAGAATGGATGAACAATGCTGAAGTTGATGCTCGTCATTTCGTTCACTGTCTACAGTATCTCACTTCTGGATGACTCCGTGAACGTGACAAGCAATTACATTCATGAAGAGTACTTGTGTCTTATATATGTGATATAAGGAATATAATCAACCTGTATCATCCCAAGTCTGCAATGAACTTCCTGGGACACTGCTTTGAAATGGAATGAGACTATGAACGTGCGTAACATTACTACGAGAAATCGTTGCTTTATCTCGGTTCAAACAATTCCGTAAACTGCGTCTTATAATTAGTTAAACATATTTTAAAACATGTGTATTATGCATGATACTAACCAATGAACACTACGCGCAAGTTCAATATGTAAACTGTTGCTTAAATAGTTTACAATGTTCATGTATATAATTTTTATTTCGTGTAAGAAAATGCAAGATATATTTGTGTTTGAAAAATGATAACATTACTATTATGCTCTACAAGCATTTTATATAAGTGTGTGTGTAAATTGATCTATGTATGCCATGTGCAACTGCATATGAACGTGTGTTGTTAATGTAGCTAAATTTCGAAATAGCGATGATAAGTTTGAGATTTTCAAATTCAGAGACGCGTTAAGAAGAAAGGGTATTCGGGTGTTGAATGACTTGTCATTCCTTCAAAGGAAACAGATTAAAGAAGCAAGGTTAAGAGGTTTAGTTGGATACAAAAAAATGGTAAACTTGTGACCTTTAAACATGACCCTAAGAAATCAGAAGACGGTTTTGATGGTAATTCGAGAGTATTTAAGAGAGCACGGAGGTTTGTGGAGAAGAATCGGGAGGAATCTGAAGCAGATATGGAGGCGGGAACAACTGGGGAAGAGACAGTGGTTTCTCGAAAATATGGATGATGGCCAAAGCCCTACACTTATGACTGGACTAATTAACTTTCTATCTTGGAATATTGAAGGGCTAAAGTCAAAACTGTTCTCATATGATATAATTTATACTCTACTTAAATGTGATGTTATTGGTGTTCAAGAAACTTGTGATTGTGACTCAGAATACTCTAAAAATTATGTTTTGAATCATACGGTTTTTCATGTGAAGCCAAACAGTCACTTGTAGGTGGAAAACCAATGGGTGGAGTAACAGTTTTTGTAAAGAACTCTATATCTAATTTTTTCAAACTTGTATGTCATGAATTTAGTTTTGGTTTGATGCTACTAATAGATAAGTCATTGTTTTCCTTCGACAGAGATGTGTCTTTATACCTTCCTCCTGAAGCCTTACCCTTTAATGCAAATTTAACTATGTCAGGCAACTAGAACAACTTTTAATTGAAAATAATTTGCAAGTTTTAAAGCTAATTTTAAGCGGAGTTTTTAATGCCCGAACAGCTAGCCTCAGTGATTATACAACTTGTTCTGATAATATTCCAGAGCTAAAAGAATATAATTATATTTTTGATAATGAAATAGGAGTTGATAGAATTTCTCAGGACTCAAAAACAAATAAATTTGGACATGAATTGCTAGATTTTTTTAGACGTTTTCATGCTATATTGTAAATGGGCGTTTTGGTGTTGGAAGTGGCGGCTTTACATTTATTAATCAAAATTGCTGTAGTATTATAGATTATTTTATTGTGTCAAGAAATATTTATGACCGTGTTACGATGTTCGAAATACAACCAAATACAGAAAGAAGCCATTTGCCTATATCCCTTGGGATAAAAACAAAACAGTGTAGTGGCAAGATAAATAGCCTGAGAAATGAAGTACTTTATTGCGATTTGAAAAATAATAACTGTGGACATTATTTAAATTGTTTATCAGACAATATTCTTAAAGGTAGTTTTAGCACCTTAGATACAATGTTATCAGACCAGAATACTGATGTAAATAAAGTTTTATACGAATTTGAAGCAGCTATTGGAAATAGTAGTGTTCCGTTTCAAAAGGTTAAAAGAAAAGAGCCAAAGTTAAAAAAAAAATGAATGGTATGACCGAGAATGTCATATGGCAAAACAAAAAACTAGAACACTTTTAAGAAGGTTAAGGTCGCAGAGGTCTGATCAAAATTTGAACGACCATATACATAGTTAATGCAATTATAAAAAGGTATGCAGACAAAAACGCATGTTATTCAATAAAAAATATTTGCAAAATATAGAGAGTTCTGTAAATGGTTCACGAAAGTTTTGGTGTGAAATAAAAAAGGTTTTAATCAAACCAAAATCGGAAGCTAATATATCTCTGGACAAATGGTTTGAACACTTTAGTACATTATTTTCAAATGATAATACTGAAGAGGACAGATATGAAAATTTTGATAATAATGTTAATCTAAGCATGCATTTTGATGAAATTGAACAGCTTATTTTCAATTCTGATATTGCAGATGATGAAATACTACAAGGTATTAAATCACTTAATATGAAGAAAGCACATGGAGGTTCAATTATACCCCTACAACTAATTTATGGCGCTAGTGCATTAATACCTTATATACGTAAGCTGTTTCAGAGGCTCTTTACACGAGGGGAATTTCCAGATAGTTGGGCAAAGTCAGTTATTGTACCCTTGCATAAAAAGGTAGTCTAAATAATCCAAACAATTACAAGGGTATATCATTGTTAGATGTATTTAGTAAAGTATACATTGCAATCATTACTAAAAGAATGACATATTATATGGGAGCATATAGTAGGCTATCAGAAGCTCAAGCTGGATTTAGAGCTGGATATACAACTGTGGATAATGCCTTTATCTTATATTCCATTGTTAATAAATATCTAAGCATGAAAGGTAATTCTGTATAAGTGGCTTTCAAAGATTTCCAGAAAGCCTTTGATTCAGTAAATCGGGGTATTTTGTACAATGTTCTAAAACAAAATGGTGTTAAAGGTCATTTGTATGAAGCCATACAACAAATTTATTCATCTGTTAAAACTGTGTTCGATCAGATGAAGGAGTATCTGATACATTTTCATGTCCTGTTGGACTTCGTCAATGGTGTAGCTTAAGCCCAATTTTATTTGCAATGTTCATCAATGAATTGTATACAATTTTAAACAACAATAATATCAGTGGAATCCAATTATTCCCTGATACTGTTGACATTTTCATGCCAATGTTTGCTGATGATATAGCCCTAATTGCTGATACTGTTGTTGGTTTGCAAAAGCAATTAAACATTTTTAATTATTTTTGTACACAAAACAAACATGAATTGATCAAATTTAGAAGGATGGTAGAGTCCGTTCGGCATAAAAGGGATAAGTTATGTTCACTATTTTGCTTTAACTGATAGCTGTGCATTATTTGAATTTAGAATGTGCAAGCATGAACACAAGTTCATGAACTTCGTGTATTTCGAGGCTCAAACATACACCACACGGTACTCGCTTTATTCTTGACAGCGATAGATGTCATGTGATTTATAAATATAGAATTATTGAAAGTAAAGACAAAACTACTTATAACTGAATAAGTAAGTATGTCGGCATTTGTGATATATACGGCAATTAAAACAATACATTGTGCAAACCAAACAGTAATAATACAAACCAACTATAAAATTCCACTGAACTAAAATTCACTTTGTTGTAATTAATTAAATGTTGCATCTGTTAGCTGTAACGTTTTATTAGTCGCGGATAAGATAACATTCCTTATTCATAATGAGTACATAAAACAATACCAAGGCAAAATAAAGTGTGAAATTCATAATGCAGATTCCCTCAACTCAATCATAGTGTGTCTCTAGTATGTAATGTAACGGCAATTTCTAAAGAGTTAAATTTCTCTTCCGGTTTAAAAGTCATTGAACGATCGCACTCATACCTTTTGAGGTCTTTATGCAGCCTAGTAAAGAAGTTTATCCTGACAAAAGTAAGGATGAATTTTAATACGGGTCATATATGTCGAAAAACCAGGTCGGCAATTATTATAAAAACTTACAACCAGTCAAGAAGCTACATTTATTTCTATAAAACTTGGCAAGAATGTATCCATTTAAAATATCAAAGCCACGTTTTAATCTGGGCCATTTGCGTCCAAAAGTTAGGTCCTTTGGTCGTTTGAATCCTATGTGAGAACCTTAGGGCATTAGGCCCTCTTGTTTGCATCGTTCTCTTTTTCAACTTACAATATAAGTGTTCACATATGTGAGGATGCATTGACGGTATTTGTGGTCATGTTAAACATATATTGGGTCGTAGAAATCACTGATTGTACCATTGTCGTTTCGTTTCAATTTTTTTAAATCTCTTTGTAAACACCTTTAAAATTGCCAATAGGGAACGCACTGACCATATTTAGGGTTGTATTTCTCCGTTTAAATCACTGTCGTATTATTTTACTTTTTTAACCGTCATTTAACACTTCCGTTTATTGGAGGTAGCCGCTATTAGGACTTTTGAAAACGCTTCGTAATGGTTACTCTATTTGAAACTTTAAGTAAGTGAACTTTTTCACAGAAGGGGCCTTTTCATAGATTTTGGCATGTATTGAAGTTTGTCATTAAATGCTTTATATTGATTAATGTAAACACTGGATCCAAAAAGCTCCAGTAAAAAAAGACAAGAATAAAATTAAAGAAAGAAAAAAGTAACCCTCAACTAGGTTAAAACCACTGACCCCGGGAGAAAAAATATATCGATAAGACCACTCGGCAATCCTTGCTCATACAATGAGTGAATAATTTTATACTTAATCTTAGACATCCTCGTAGTATCCCAAAATATGAAGAAAACAACATAACTCTCCAAATTATTCAATCGTTTCGAGTTGCAACGCTTTATAATTTTCAGGTTTTTTAATCGTCAAAAGTTGCATAAAATGGATATTTTAGAACATGGTAAATGTTCAGTATTACTACTTCCTCAAAAATATCATAACTACAACGAAATTGTGCGAATCTGAAACATTTTTTTTTTAATTTTGTCAATTTACCAAAACGTGAAAAGGCCCTTTTAAGTAAAATAATGTATATTATGAAGACGGAGATTTCGTCATTCACATCGCTTAGTTGATATTTTCTCGTAGATGTGAACTAAGAACTAGTGTTCGAAATCGATCGATCACATCAAAGCAAAAGGAAATCGTGAAAAACCAAGATGAGGGGTCAAAACAAACATTTTATTGGATTCCACTTATATCTAAAATAAACAAGGGTAGGACGTTCGGCTAAACTTATTGTCCGTTTTTACTTTTTTGCGGTTCCGTGTTTAATAAAAATATGTAACGAAGTGCTGAAATCTCTCAGATCTCTATTAAAAATTAATTCATTTGTAAATTGTAATGAAAGGTTTATTTAGCGAAAATGGCCGAATGTAAATTACTGTTCCCACACGTATAAGTCACTTTTTAGTGACTTTGGCAAAAAGATACAATAAACTCAGCCTGGAATGACAAACACAAAATAAAGGAGCGGCCAACTAAATTGTATCGTTCAGATCAATGGAAACCACCTTGTTTACCCCTATTAAATACGTGTACAAGATTAATGAACAGGTTTTGACGATGTATGTCAGTACTTCTAAAGCATCTCGGCGAAACCTTCATTTAAATTATTTATATTTAAAACTGAGGAGAAACATGCACATTTATCATAAAAAACGGGGTTTTACCTTAGTGGTCGAACGAAAGATGTCAGAGCGCGACAAAAGACCCTTTGATTTAAAACAAAATTTCAACAAAGCTTGAGCTAGCTCAATTTGGAAAGAATGCTGAAGGATAGTACTGGTATGGCTATGTTGCATGGTGTAAATAATAGTTCTACGGCGTATGTTTTACATTTTGAGCATAAGAAAGAACACACGAGATAAACACAGGTCATTTGAAATATTACAACGTAAATTGTGTTATACATTTTGCTACGAGTCACTTCATAATTTTGCTTAAATCTCACAATGCCCTTACAATTTAAATAAGTGCGCCATGTGTCTACAAAACTCACGCGACAATACCTGTCACAGATTTCAACAATTTTCAAAGATTGAAGGCAATTATTTTCTTAATGTCTTAAACTGTTAACCGAAGATAAAGTATA
Organism: Dreissena polymorpha; assembly: GCF_020536995.1. NCBI lineage: Eukaryota > Metazoa > Mollusca > Bivalvia > Myida > Dreissenidae > Dreissena > Dreissena polymorpha. The sequence goes on from NC_068367.1 coordinate 25,114,661, forward strand.
TGAACAACAGTATGGAGCAACAACAACCAAACACGCGAATAATAAAGAAATATTCGTAAAAAATTTGTGCGCCCGGTGTCGGCCAAGTCGTCAATATGTGCAATCGGTCAAAATGTGTTCATATTGTATGCCTTCAGAACTTGATTGTGTATCTCTGTATCTCATAGGGGTTTTCCATGACATGAAGCTAATCGATGACACTTAATTTATGATCTAAAGTAAAAAAGATTATAATATTACACATATGTCAATGTAAAAAGCCCGTTTTCCCCTGACCCTAACTGGTTGACCACAACATCGAAAGACGTTTATTTCCGAGTAACAAGCTTACTTACTTGGATGAAATTCGGTCAAAACTTTCTCATGATATAATGCGGTTGAATTGAAATTCGATATGTGAATTCACGTTCACCCGACTAGCAAGGATATTAAATTTGATGACCTCAAATTGATAAGCGAGCCCCCCAAAGTCCAAATAAATTATCAACGTAAAAAGCATAACAATACCGATGCTTGTTTGTCAAGGTGCATATACGTTACCTTGCAGAAACGTAGTTCATGCTACTCAACATCGAACCATTGCCCTGTGGTCTAAAAATCAATATGTAAAATGCATTCGGCTCAAGTAAATAATACCAATTCCGATAGTATAAGGGTTTTATACGTACTACATTAGCATATGTCCTTATAGAAGGTCCTATGTCCTTGACCTGTTGACAGTAAAGTAAACAGACATCTTTCTAAAAACGACATATACTTCCACGTCTGGGATACCATGAGCCCATGACAAAAATCAGGGGTTTTCATCGCCACCAAGATTTCAAAATAAATTGGCAAACATAATGATATACACATTAAACGCATGAAACTCCTTTTTTAAATTTGAAGTCAGACAAAAGTTCCGGATAAACTATAAATTTTCTTTCACTAATAAAGATATCTTATAATTTTAACGTTATTCCATGACGGAGCATTTACGATTTTCGCCAGTAGTTATAACAAGTTTTTAATAATACCGATACACACAAGACTCTGCTGTTAACAAAGGAGTACAATCGCATATTTATATTCACAACACTGTTTCGGCTAGTTCCCGTATGATTTTTTGACAACGTCATACTCGCTTGCGGTTTATTTCATTGAGATTATTGTTAACAATTGACACTGACTCCGAAATTAAAGTCAAGTGTGTTTGTTTATAAAAGAATATGTTTGTCATGCACAATACCTGGCTTATAAACTTTAATGATCATATAGATGTTGTAAGGTTATTGTAATATTGAAAAAGTAAACTGAGATTTTACAATATCAGTTATTTGCATCATTGTTTCGTTATAATTATAATGGATAATATAATGACACCAATATAATAGCCTTGCTATTCTAAAATAGTGCATGTTGTAAAATTACTAAAAAGTAACATAGTATATTTAGTTACATGTTGAGGTCAGGAAAGGTAACTTTTTGTTATGACAAGTGCAATTCTATGGTACTAGTCCGACAGAACAAGTGATAAAAAACGTAGTGTCAAGCCCTGTAAACAATAATTGCAAAGACAATTATGTGTATATTGTGTGCGGTTCTTTAAAAAATACACAATATTTATTGTATTTATTGTTATGCATATTGGAATGACGATGTCTTTCATCAGTAATTGGTATCTTGGACTGGTTGTCTGAAGCATCCAGTGTCAGAAATGATTTCTAATGACGAGTACTAGTTTTGGTAATGCGTCTTCTGAATGTTCATGATCATTCGCGTACTGATTACATTATCGACTGACAGTATTCGATGATCAACCATCACCGTTTTTTTTTATTTATGCCAAAAAAGAACCGTATTTAGATCGTTGAAATGTGATACCATTCTTTACAATCTTTACAATTTAATGTGAATGCCCGCGCAATCACATACGAATACAAATCAATCAGCTAATATAGTATTACTTACAGTTAATTAAAGTGTGCACTGTTATTCTTTGGATTGAATAGAAAAACGTCGAAATAATGCTAGCTTTACGTGACATATTGATTAAAATTCTTGTTTAATATTGTGGACATTTAGGCGTTTTGTTGTTCGTTTAACCAATTAATCAACGCTAAATTTGAATTATTTCAACAGAGAAATTCGAAAAGTGCATAAAGTAGTGAAACTAAAGGAAGGCGCTTTTCGCATTCATATTTGTTTTGTTAGGTATTATATTTATCAATCTTTTTCTCAGGTGAAACATAGTATACGTACACGTTAAAAAAATCTCATATTTATATCAAAACTATAATGGCAAAGAAAAAAAAACATGGCATATTTTTCTATTGTATTATTGGTAAAGTGTATATACATTTTATTTGACTCTTCATTATTCAAAAATGTATTGATTTCGTGTTTAAATTTCAATGTGACTCGTGATTACATACAATTGTATTTATATCGTGTATAAATATAACATTGACAAGTTTTCATTCTATAAACTATTTTTATTCTAGATTACATTAGTTTAGATCACGCATATATCCCCCAAAGAAAACATGTTTCGAAGCCGGTGGGTAGTTTCACTTCTTTATATTGGTGCTCACTTTATCTTACTTTGAACTGAATGCTCGTTTGTCCTTGACAAGCCAGTTCAAATGCTGACCGCGAATGTTTCACATCAGGTTAGTTACTCTTCCTATTTTGTTAGTGATGTTTAATGACTGTTTCTTCATAGTACCATATTTTCTTAATGGCAAATATGTTAGGCATTCTAAAGACTAAAGGAATAAGGAACAAATGTTTGGAAATAGTTACTGGACCTACCTGTACTCCAAAATAATGAAATTACTTTGTCAATGTTATTTAAAAATGTTAAGATAATTGCAAGAAATATATATTTTACACCTTATTTTGCTAATAAATAATAATTTAAAAAGCATAATATTGTTTGTCTTTGCAGTTCCCATTCAGTCACCAGAAACAGTGTTGCCCATGGATACAGAGGTCCCAGTCAGGGCCCCAGAATGCATCGAGAAGCCCCGTGACCTTGTGACCGACGAGGGGGAACCCGTTACCTTCACCTGCAGAATCAGGGGATCCCCAGGTAAGTGGAAGCCATACTCAACTTTGCACATACAGATAATTGTTTCAGATATTTGACATAATTGATAATGAGTGACACCTGCGAACAGCCTGCAATATACTGTCTTGACAGAATCGATTCATTCTCCATTCATTTCTACTTTATGCTTTGTGTCCGAGCCTGGCTATCAATCTGTTCATCTGACGTATTTTGCATTAAACAATTATATGTTAGGAACTTTCCGATTGTTGGTGTTAATTTTTTACATGACAACATTGTAGACACTGTTCATGTGGGTAAAGTGTTGTCCCAAATTATCTGCACAGGCTTATTGGGGAGGAAATTTTTCACTCAAACTTGGTTTTTGTTTAGAAGAGTCTTCCTTGAAACAAACAAGTCCACAAAAGCAAGACTCATAGCTCTGTCCCCTGTATTGCAGCTCCAGTGGTGACGTGGTGCCGTAACAACCTGATTGTGAAGCCTTCCAAGTACTTCCACATGGACTCCACGCCAGACGGTGTCCACAGACTCAGCATCCTGGAAGCCTTCCCAAAGGACACCGGCACCTACAAGACAGTGGCGAGAAACAAGGCAGGGGAGATAACCGTCACCTGCCACCTCAAAGTGTTCGGTGAGTTGTGGTTACTGTTTTTTTATAGTGGCAAGAAACAAGTCAGGGGCGTCAGTTGTCAACCTACTTAAAGTGTTCTGTGAGTTTGGTTACTGTTTTATGATATTTGCATGAGACAAGGCAAGGGAGACAACAGTCTTCTGCCACCTAAAAGTGTTTGGTGAGTTGTGGTTACTGTTCTATGATAGTGGCGAGAAACAAGGCAGGGGAGACAACTGTCACCATTCTTATGTAATAGATGTTTTAATTGTTAAAAACAATGCTAAATTGTAATGAAACAAAAATTCCTTCTGCAATACATTTCTATTATTGAGCATTTTTACCTATAAACAAAATTAAATCTAACTGTATAAAAAACCATTAACACAGAATGTGTTTTCCCAGGCATAGAGAGTGAGCCGGAACATGTTGCGCCCATGCCTCAGGAGCAGTCACCCCAGATCCAGCGCCCAATCACCAACACCCTGGTGGTGGAGGGCAGCCCAGCAAAGTTTGTGGCCCAGTACTCCGGGGAGCCCCAGCCCCAGGTCACATGGCTGAGGAACGCTTTGCAGATCCTACAGGAGACACGGGATATCAAGGTCAGTGACACACTCGAGAGATACAAACAGTCCAGATTTTGAGAACTGCTTTTGTTGATAGCTGAGTAGTGAAATATAGACAGATGGAAAGAGCAAATATATCTTGTTGTGGGCTTTGCACATTCTGACAAGAGTAAAACCTTACTCTTTATGAATGACTGACTAGTCCAACTACAAAAATATCAGTGAGTTTAAAAAATCTTCAAATAGTTTTTTCTTCTTATTATTCCTAAATAATAGAAGAATTTAATTGGTCTATTAATGATGACATGACAACTTGAGATGACTTCATTATTTGACGTAATTACTTGTTTTAAAATCAGTAATCCTTTCAGAAGATAACATTTATGATGTTAACATCAAAGGACTAAAGCATAAAACAAAAAACAATAGAAACACATAATATTATTATTTATTTCTAAGGCAATTTTTTATATTAAAAAGATTTCGGATTTTTTTTCTAAAATTGTCGGGTAGGAAGACGGAAAAAAAAGAAAAAAAAGATGGGTGACCAAATATGCACTCATTTTAAAAATGTTATGGTATGAAGTTCTTTTTACTAAGCAACCACAGTGATTTTTTTTCTACATGTTGATGTGCAAAATGATCATAATCAGACTGTTGATCTTGATGTGCAGTTTTTAAATTAGTTTGAATTTTAAAAATATCTTAACTAGTTTAAAAGTTATGCAATTTTTTCACTTGTCTATAATAATTTTTTTTGTGATTTTTTGCTGAGCATTTGGGTCATAGTACCTGTGCGTTTTGCGGACTTTGTGCGTGGAACAAATTAAGTTGTTTTGCTATCATTTGAATTTATTTTTTGTTTTAATTGTCTCATTTGGTTGAAACTTGCCATCTCTATGGTTTTTTTCACAAGGAATCCATATGTTGCATCAAAAATACTTTATCTCAACAAACAACAAATAAGCTATTGTGGTTTAAAAGAAACATTTATAGTTTATTGTCCGGTAAAAATCAATACCGCAGACAAATACAAATAGCACAATAAAACGCTTTTTAGGGGTTTCACTGGCCCCAAAAAAGTTGTCGCCACTTTATCGCGGTGTGAAAACCGCCCGTAATTCAAACTTAAACAATAAGGACAATCATTTAAGGAACCTTACTACATTAATGAATAATGGCATTTACTATATTTTTATTACTCTGAGAAGTATGGTTATACATAAATAACAATAAGTACCTTCATAAGTCTTAATATTAAAAGCTTTATTTTTATATAAATAACATTTTTTTCCACTTGATAAACCAGATAACCAACATAATATAATAACGTTAACAATAATGTAACAGTATGCTGCATAAATGTTTCAGAATTTTTTATTCAAACCTAGAATCATACAAATATATATATCATCTGAAAGGAAAAATAAATCAAACATCAGAAAATATGGCATCTCAATTCAAATTGTTAAACAGTTTATACATTTGGTCATTTGGACATGATATACATCTACTTTTGTTTATTATCAAATTTCACAAATTCTAAAACAACACCTTTTGTGAAAAGGTTTTCTGTTAGTTGTGGTGGTTGATTTCCAGGTTCAATTAAATGAATATTTTTTTCACATCTATTTCTTGACAGAAAGGCCCAGGATAATTGCCACCATCCATTCTTGTTGTCTGAAATAACACAAAACATATTTGTACAAATTATATACAACAAATCAACACATAAATGTCACTATCTTTATATATGTCCGAATTTTAACATATCCGAAATATAGTACATCGAGTGAAGGACCTACTTTTGATTTCAGAAAAAGTTGGTATCTTAATTAAAATATATCGTTCCCAGAACATTTTAATAATGGAACTGCTAAACACAAATGCTCACAAATGCCTGTTGAAACAAGTTAACATGTGTTTTTGTCATGGTATTGATTAAAGAAATAGCGTTCCTAATAATCGTTATAATTACTGATCTTTGTGACAGTTTATCCTAGGATAACATAATTGATAGTTCAATGTCATAAAGGAGCTGCTAATCCGATAATAACCCCCATAAACTTGACTATTTTATTTAGACATTCATGGTTTGAAATCGTTTTAAAAACTGTTGATTTTGCGACTTTTGAACTTTTGGTACGAACCAGTTCGGAACAAAACCGAATTTCGTTCCCATTGAAAATAACGAAACAACACATATTATATGCACAAATTCGTCACTACAACTACATTAAACAACACATACAATTTTATTCTCTAAAATATGATCGTATTTGTGCGTAAAATATGGAATGTTTAAAGTTGATAGGCGTAAAGGGGTTTCGCATTGCGAGCACCTGTTCAATTAAAATCGTTCTTTTCTTATTGCTTTTATAATAATTTTTAGTCATTTTAATACTATCAATTTTATAAAATTGTAAAGTAATAATAAAATATTAACTTACAAATCGATTCCATTCAGGATTTTATTTGACGGTTGCATAATTATTGGGAAATTAGCAGACTTTGCTGATGAAAGCGTTGTAGCGTTCTTCAACTTCTTACACAAACAATGATGGCGTAGCTGTTGGTAAATTCCAGCACATGTACACGATGAAGGAGGTTCACATATTAATGTGGGTAATAAAAACTGGGTTTATTATGATGATTTATAACTCATTTGAACTTTTTCTAAAACCCGGCAAGCGTTTCGTGTTTAAAAGCCACCTTTTGTTTTTGTTTCTTCAAAAATTGGAGTCGGCGGGTCCGAAAATCATTTTATTAAAAAAATTCTGGCCTAAATGAAACAAATTATTATATGATTATTTACTTGTAAACCATCTATGTTTCATTTTGTTTCATGTGAAAAGATTAATCATAAAACAAAAATAATAGAAACACATAATAACATTTTCATTTTTTTGGACCTGTTCATGTTTCATTCGGCTTCATTGCCGCAGATTGAGAGTAATTTTTTTACCATCCTTGTGTCATTTCATTTCATGTGTGCAGATTGAGACCACAAAGACATCCACGACCTTACCCTTACGCCAGGCGTTCCCAGAGGACTCGGGCCTGATCACATGCAGACTGAAGAACAAACTGGGCATGACCGAGTGCTCCGCCAAGCTCTACGTGCAAGGTAGGTGAATTTTCCAAGACCTGTGAAGGGTATTATGCTGAAAGTCAACAAAAGCATTTGTTTTTAAAATGTTTTGTAACCATCGCAGCATCTTTCAGGTGTCTGAGCAATAACTGATGTTAATCTGTTGAAGCCAATCTGGAATCCTCCAGAAGTTTGTAGGATAAAAATAGAGCAAAATTTGACAGCTTTTGTATGTTATGACTTTTGAAAACGAGGGGAAAATTTGAAAAAAAGGCACTTAAATGATAACTTTTGTGTTGGTCATTTAATACATAATTGTTTGACCCAACTCAAACATAAGTTGATATGCTTGATGATTATTATAGATTTGTTTATCACTTTATGGTGCATAACATGACCTTTGAAGCCTTTAGGTCTTGTATGCATGGGTAAATTAAAGCACGCTTGCACGGTTCAAAAGAAAATGTTGATATACCTGGCATGTATATTTTTAAATGACTGTGTTTTGCTGTTCTGTACTTAGCAGACCTAGCATGCTATCACAATGCTTTTTACATGTGTTAATAGTATCATGGTACATGTGTAAACAGTATTTTCATAATTGACCAATATATACAGAAGTTAAATACCTTGTATTTTACTTTATAGATGATATTTATGCCCCCCTTCGAAGAAGAGGGGGTATATTGCTTTGCTCATGTCGGTCTGTCGGTCGGTCTGTCGGTCCGTCCACCAGGTGGTTGTCAGATGATAACTCAAGAACGCTTGGGCCTAGGATCATGAAACTTCATAGGTACATTGATCATTACTCGCTGATGATCCCTATTGATGTTGAGGTCACTAGGTCAAAGGTCAAGGTCATGGTGACCCGAATTAGTAAAATGGTTTTTGGATGATAACTCAAAATGCATACGCGGCCAATAGGGCGAACTCTGAACAATATAACTGAAGCAACTGGTCTGTAATCCTAAATCTATAATATGTGCTTGCTTAATATCAAGGTTGAGATACATGATGATTTATGAAAGCAATATTTTGGTTCTTAACATTTTGATCTGAATAACAAATTTTAGTTTATATTGTTAAACATGACTTTTGACAGTCAAAAGTTGTAACTATTACACTTATTTTTTGGCAGATTTATTATTGGTTATAAAATTCACTGCCCAATATCCCAACAATCTCTGACACATATCAACGAGCTATAAATGAACAATTGAAGTAGTATAAAATGCACTGACAGCTTTAAAGTAAATTGAATAGGCCTTGCATGCATTTTCAGGAAATAATTATGTGTGCAATACGTGTTGATTAAAATAGAACTATGTTTATAAATACAATTGGGGATTTTTTAGCAAATGTTATTTTAAATATGGTTGCACAATGCATTTTACGCTGACTACATTGTTTAGCTACCACCTGTGAATTTGTATACATGATTATTTTTTTTGTCTGTGTGTTTTTTCTATGCTTTTTTTCCTTATATTTAGATTTATGTAATAAATTTACATAAACAGTCAATTATATTGTCTAAAAGAAAATTTCATTTCATATAAATTCAACTGTTTTATAGTTGTGCTTTTCTTGTGATCAGTGAATTTCAAGTTGGGATTAATTGGCTGCAGGTGCACTTAATACTGGATAGAATTAACTGGGTGGTAAAGACTTGCCACATTTTATAGTGTTTACAGAGAATATATATATTAAGATGATTCTTATGGTTCAAGGCCATTCAGCTACTCAGAGTTTCCAAGGTAATATGAGAAATTTGCTTTTTACTGTAAACAGATTTTAATCGGAATGATTCTAGACATTACCTGCATCAGTTTGAGCTATGACAGTGGCACTTTTATAATGAAGATCATTGTCATTGGTATCTTTATTGTCCTCATCATCATCGTCATCCTCCTCCTAATCATCATTATCATCATCATGGTGATGAACCATTATCATCGTAATCATCATCATAATATATATGCCCCCCCTTCGAAGAAGAGGGGGTATATTGTTTTGCACATGTCTGTATGTCCGTCCACCAGATTGTTTCCGGATGATAACTCAAGAGCGCTTAGGCCTAGGATCATGAAGCAGATGACCCCTATTAATTTTAAGGTCACTAGGTCAAATGTCAAGGTCACGGTGACCCGAAATAGTAAAATGGTTTTCGGATGATAACTCAAGAACGCATACGCCTAGGATCATGAAACTTTATAGGTAGATTGATCATGACTCGCAGATGACCCCTATTGATTTTGAGGTCACTAGGTCAAGGTCACGGTGACCCGAAATAGTAAAATGGTTTCCGGATGATAACTCAAGAACGCATACGTCTAGGATCATGAAACTTCATAGGTAGATAGATCATGACTCGCAGATGATCCCTATTGATTTTGAGGTCACTAGGTCAAAGGTCAAGGTCACGGTGACCCGATATAGTTTAATGGTTTCCGGATGATAACTCAAGAACGATTTTGCCTAGGATCATGAAACTTCATAGGTACATTGATCATGACTCGCAGATGACCCATATTGATTTTCAGGTCACTGGGTCAAAGGTCAAGGTCACAGAAAAAAAAACGTAGTCACACAATGGCTGCCACTACAACGGACAGCCCATATGGGGGGCATGCATGTTTTACAAACAGCCCTTGTTTCTATAAAGAGCTTCTTTTCATTTACTTATTTTTTATACGACTTTTGCCATCGGCCGTTATATTGAAGGCAGACGACAATATCAACTGTGTATTTCATTATCTGCGCATGAATGACCCAATATTACCCGATAGCGAACTCAATGTTGATTGGCCCGCTACCATATGCGCTTCAAATTGTTCATGGAAACAAAGAGAAAAATAGTATAAAAAAAACTCCGGATTAAAATGGCGGATGTTTTCAATAGAATTTAACGAAATTTAAGCAATTTCGCAAATTCTTTTTTTCTAGAGCCAAATTCGCTATACTTTCGCAAATGGCGAACGACAGCGCGAGCCCTGTAGTAATGAGCATTTATTCAAATAATAACACGTTGGCAATGCTCGCGCTGTCGTTCGCCATTTGAGTCATTTGCAAAACTATTGAAAATTTGGCTCAAGAAAAATCCCAATTGCGAAAATACGAAAATCTAGTAAAATTTCGTTGAAAACATCCGCCCTTTTAATCCGGACTGGTTTTCTATATTTGTCTCTTTGTTTCAATGAAAGTGTTTGCAATTCGAACAGTTAACGAAACCCAGTCTGTACCCGATTAGACATTGCTTGACCTTATTGTTAATGAAGTGCACATGGTAGCTGACCAATCAGCATTGAACTCGCTTACACATGACATGACGTTGTCAAATGAAACGTGAGAACGGATGGAGCTATCGGATAATTTTAGTCATTCATGCGCAGATGTTGTATAATTTGAATACACATTTAATATCGCCGTCTGCCTCCGAAATAGCGACCGGTCGGAAAGTCGTATAAAGTGATAAGCAAATGAAACAAAAACGTGACAATACCCGTCAATAAGTATTTATAAGCAGACGACTTTTTATCTTTCTACTGAATATTTATCGATCTGAATTAAAGAGTGATAATTAATTAATTAGTTATATGGCGTTAATATTTCACATCTCTGCCGATTGCCGAATTGAATTCAACGGTGATAATTAATTATTTTGTTTTTTTTTACTCCCAAACTATCCTTAACGACAGCAGCGTATTTAATTAAAGGGATACGAGAAAAACAAGAGCAGTTTAATTGTATTTAAAGTCTAATTAATCGCATATGCATATGTCAAATAAATAAGCGACTCAAATAAATACCGGTGCGCGTTTTGTTCATTGCTATTCTAGATATCCTTGAAAGAGCATTCAATTAAATGACGCAAATAACCGGAAAGGATAAAAAGCGGAAAGGACAAATTTAGCGGAAAGAAGTTTCGGCAAGCAAAAGATTATTTATTTTTTTGGAAAGTAACAAACAAAATCAGTCGGGCCGATTTTAGTGGGTCGGTCGGGTTATGCCAAACAAAATAATTTTTAAGGATGGCCTTACAATTAAAGAGTGTACTTATTTTTATAGTTTAATCTTGCTTGTCAGATAATAAGCTATCGTAACCTCAGTAAGCTTTTCTTTCATAGCGACATTCATTTATAGAACACATTTACCAGTGATTTTTTCACCCAATTGGGAACAGGTCCGGTATTCATGCCATTGGGAAATGGGAATTAATCGCGTCGTGAAATCACCAAATTGGGAAAAAAAACGAGTTACGAAATCTTCCGATTGGGAAAAATCAAGTTGTGTATTGTATCAATTGAAGAATGGTATTTTAATGACTTTATATAACTTTTGTCAGCTTTAAATGACACAGGACAGGGATTTGTCTTCCCCAAGTGGGAAAAGTACATGAACCATACCAATATGGAAAAAATAGCGCGAAAAACCCTGAAATTGGGAAAATTTGCATCGTGAAATCTTCCAATTGGGATTTATGGGTCTTTTTAATTGCTTGTTATCAATGACAATAGAACAAATCAACTCAAATATTGAATTACAATCGTTTGGCTTGAAATTTTCAGTGCCAGTGCTAATTTTTTGTTTACTTGCAGATAGTGCACTTTTGGAACAAAATTCACGCAAAGACTGGATTTAGTTTACAAAAAACAAATATGATAAACTAGCTGAGTGCGTTATCCATGAATAGAATTTCAGCATCACCCCTCTTGAAAAACGTGTATTTAAAGGCTCTATAAAGGTCACAAATCCAATTAATATGCATATCAACTGGTCTAATTTTTACCGGAGTTCAGTTACTCTTGCATAAAAACTTCTAATAACACAGCTTAGGTACAACGTTGTCAAGAATTATGGAAGATAAACCCGTTTCATAATTGGAAGAAATGTTTACATTTTTGCAACTAACGTGATGTGTAGCCTCAGAGCGTTGACATATGCTAAAAATAGCCGAAAGAAAATTCAATTTTAATTCTATTTTACCAACTTTTTACCAGCAGAAAGTAACTTATTAGATCACTACAAACGTTTTAACCATTTAGAAGAGACCTACTTTGTGAGTGATACCGGACAATGTTAAAAGGCATCGTTATATTTTTGGTGACCTGAGTCACTATTTCTTTCGCGAGTAAACAGCGATGTAAATAAACTGATTGTTGGTAAACACAATTGACACTTTATTTGAGCTCAAAACAAGTTGTATTGCTCATTTTTATGTCCCCCACTATGGTAGTGGGGGACATATTGTTTTTGCCCTGTCTGTTGGTCTGTTGGTTGGTAGGTCTGTTGGTTTGCGCCAACTTTAACATTTGCAATCACGTTTGAAATATTGAAGATAGCAACTTGATATTTGGCATGCATATGTATCTCGTGGAGCTGCACATTTTAAGTGGTGAAAGGTCAAGGTCAAGGTCATTCTTCAAGGTCAAAGGTCAAATATATGGGTCAAAATCACTCATTTAATGTACACTTTTGCAATATTTCAATATTCAATATAGCAACTTGATATTTGGCATGCATTTGTATCTTATGGAGCTGCACATTTTGAGTGGTGCAAGGTCAAGGTCATCCTTCAAGGTCAGAGGTCAAATATATGTGGCCGAAATCGCTCATTTTATGAGCACTTTTGCAATATTGAAGATAGCAACTTGATATTTGTCATGCATGTGTATCGCATGGAGCTGCACATTTTGAGTGGTGAAAGGTTAAGGTCAAGGTCATCCTTTAAGGTCATATATATGGGTCAAAATTGCTCATGTAATGTCACTTCTGCAATATTGAAGCTAGCAATTTTATATTTGACATGCATGTGTATCTCATGGAGTTGCACATTTTGAGTGGTGAAGGGTCAAGGTCAAGGTCATCCTTCAATGTCAAACGCCATATACGGGGTCATAGTGTTTCACAAACACATATTGTTTTATTATTATGTCCAATAGCATATATATATTGGTTTTTTGAAAACCTTTATAAATAAAAAATAAAATAAAAATATTTAAAATTCTGTAAATAATTACGTATCTTTACCTTTATAGAGCCCTTAATGAGCATTAAAAACCAAAGCTCGGTCATCCAAGAGTGAGGCTTTGAGCATGCTAAAATCTGCTGTTCCAGCCAGTGAACCCACTGCTGTTCCAGCCAGTGAACCCACTGCTGTTCCAGCCAGTGAACCCAATCGCCTTGCACAGAGAGACGATGAGATGTCGCGGCCAGATCTCCAGGATTTCTGGTCGGAACTCGGCGACATTCAGAGCAACAAGGTGCCAGAAGATGCTGACTATGGAGCAAAATCTCCTGATGGTAAATGAACCTTTTTTAAAATTTAATAATGGTATAGACATACGTGCCATACGTCCCGGATTGTCCGGGACAGTCCCGGAAATGAAGAACATGTCCCGCTGTCCCGGAAATCTGTCAAATGTCCCGGAATTTACAAAATCCATATATACCTTATCTTAGGCTTAACTGCACCTCGAATCTGTGTATATCTGCAGCGTCTCCATGACAATGCCTACCCGAATAGGCAGACTACGCTACGTGTCAAAATCGATCAATTAGCAGAGGTCCTGTTATCATTATCGAGTGTCTCACGTTCGCGGTCAAACCGAAAAGGCGGCATTGTTTAATGTGGTTGTTAATTGACTTTAATCTACTACGTCATTATTTCCGGCTGCGTAAGGACAAAGGATAGTTGTTCACACATCTGAAGTCCAACATCGCTGAGTAAAAAATGAAAAGCAGTTTATGTTCGCACGTTTAACCGACAAAGAAGTTGAGTAAAAAAGTAAGCATATAAAAACATCGTCCTCACTAGGTTTATAATGGTCTTGTTCTAAACCCCTAGTAAACATAACGTTAAAAATGATAAGTGAATTTGAATTGCGTTCGCAATGTCAAAACGCCCAGCAGATTCGTCCACTAAACACTCCAACGCTGACCCGGAGCGTTGTTTCAGTGTTTTGAAGAAAATTTAGCGGGAATACAGAGAGAACTTAGCCATGACAACGATCGAAGCTCTGTTGAGTTTAAAGTTCAACGTAAAGACAGCGTGCTTCGACACTAAGATCACAAGTGAAATGTGTGTAGCAGCGAAACAAGTGTCTAACTAATGTGTGACTGTCCGGATTTTAAGTTGACGATCTACCGGTACTGTTTTGTTGTATTTGTTTTATTGTGATTGGTCGTATGTATTGTGAATTGATTTGAGTTGACGATCTAACGGTACTGTATTGTTGTATTTTTTATTATATAAATGTTATAAATAAATAAAGGCGTATCAACAACTACGCTTTACACACCGGTCGTAATAACAACAACGCAGTGACGTCACCATCTATGTTTAGAACGCTTACACTGAAAACACGTGGCTTGTATCTAGTAACGGAAGTAGTAATGTTTAATTTGACGTTAATAGATCAAGTGTATTTCGGATAGGCTTTCGAACTTTTGCAATTAACGATGCGAAACAAAAAAAAAACGTACCAAAAATGCATATGTCTATAAATATCGCTACATTTTATACATGTCCCGGAAAATCGGCAAAAGTCCCGGACACATTTTTTTTATTTTATATAATGATACTGTATTTACCTTGTCCATAGGTATGTGCAGGTCAAGGTCATCCTGCTCCATACCGTACATACGTTTGTGTTAGTATGCGTCAATAAACAGTGTTCTAATCAAGTGTTAGAATATGATACCCTTATACATACATATACACTAAATCATCTACAAACGTTTAAAACATCTTAAAAAAGCAAATCAAGTATATTATGAAAAATGGAGAGCAAATGTACATGTAGTTTTATGTTAAGCATATGCACAAACTATTTTTATTGTGGAAGTATAAAAAGGTTTTGGACTAGTGATAATTTTATTAAGTAAGGTTAAGGTTAATTGAGGTTGATTGTGGAGTTTTTAAAGGATAAATTATAATCATATTATGATATTGGTTCAGCAAACAAACTTACAATTGCCCAAGACTGAACTTCTGTTTCATGACACTTAACATTGTTTTGGATTTTAAAAGACATTTTCAGGCTCATTGTTAGCCCTTGTATAGAGTGAACTATCCCTTTTCTCTGACATAGGTATATATATTTTTTCAATTCTAGCATAAGAATATTTATATCAGTCATATTACTTTTTGTACTTCCCAATATCATTGTTTTACAGCTTATTTCCAAGTATTTTTGCACATTATGTGCACATACAAATTCAACAACATAATTCACAATTCTTTGTGTAAAACAGCAATCCCAAAACAGATGTTTTATAGTTTCCTCATTTTCTTTACAAAAAGTACACACGTTATCCTGCACAATATTCACTTTATACAATAGAGATTTAGTTCCTAGGATTCTATGTATTATTCTTGTTTGAAACCATTTAGTGTAAGTATTTTTAGAAATATTAAAAACGAGACTATGTACTTTTTTCCATTCAATGTTGTTGAAAAATGTACCGGTATTCCACTTTGTTTGGCAAGTCGGTATATCAGAATTGATAATAAAAGTTTTATAAACATTTTGTGTTTGGGTTTTGCATAAAAACTATGCTATTCAAGTAAGATGATATAAATGCACATTCTGTATTTGGCTTTTTAATAACTTGGAAGTCAGAAAGACTGAGACAATTTTTGACAGTTCTAATCAATCCGTCATAAAATAAGAAATTGATATTTGTGCCAATATGATTTTCTAAAACAGATTGTTGTAAAAATTGTCCAGAGGTATTAACAATATTTCTTACAAATCGAATTCCATTGTCATACATGGATTTATTATATATACTACTAAGACCTATTTTAAAATTGTGATTATAAAACAAAGGCATGTTAAGTATATCTTCACATTTGCAAACAACTATCTTACTGATATACATAATGTGGCATGTAAGAACATCTTTCCAAAAACTATTCTTTAGTACTTTACAAATTTTCTCAGCATAATCTTTTCCTAAATTCATCATTTCTTTAACATCAAATATTAAATAAACAAGTTGAAAACATTGTCCAGTGCATAAGACAATTTTTCTTAACCATGTAAGTTTCATAGTTTTTAGATGGTCGCTTTAGCGACCGTCTAAAGTGCTTAGTGTAAAATTCAGGTCAGTACGGCCTAGGTATGATTAGCCCAATTCCCGCTTACTACGCGCGAAGAAAGAGTTGTATAATTTATGCAAGAGGTTTGAGTTCTCCAATTATGTTTATTCACAAATGGACACATTATATTAATATCGTGTTAAATACAATAGTTTCGAATGGTGTTAGAAAAGAATAAAAAAACAATGATCGTATTGTACGTGTTGCGGAGGAGATTTCTGCTGCGTCTGCGTGACGTAGTATTTTCGCTCATCTCATTCATAAATCTGAGGCTGGCGATAAACAAAGGGGAGTCCGGGTGAGAATAACGCACTAGTATAAGGTTACGCTTGGTTATATTCACAGGTCTCAATTAATTATACGTAGACCACGAGTTCAACAATTATTACAGGGATACGATAGACAACATAAAAAACGTTCCATTATCGCTTAAACTGTGAAAAAACATTTTAATATAACAAGAATATTCTCTAAAAAAATGTAGTCTTGCTGTTTTGAAATAAGGTTTGGAAATTTGGTTTCTAAATAACTTAATTCAAAAAAAAAGTTTAATTATAGTGTTTTTTACTTTTTAGTCGCATATTTACCGCATTATAATGTGTGTTATAATAGGCAAACCATACATTAGTAAAATTCAATCTGCCTTCGCACAAAGAAGGAATGGGTCAATTAGGTGCTACGTTTCCTTTGCTTACATCAGTTAGAGGTCAATTCTTTACGTAATAGCAATCACAAGGCCCCGGCTTCAAAGGACGTGCGGAGCGTTCTTACATAATAAAAGTCGTAGTCGCATGGTATTTGCCTTTAGCGTCCTATTTGGTCACGTGGTTCTTTTCGCGGGTGTTTTGGCATTCATGATATGAGGCTATTAATAGATGCGCCTGTCGATAAACAAAGGAAAGTTTACGGGCGATAACAACGCAATAGGTTACGCTCTCACATACAACTCAACATGACGTGGTACAGGTCGTAAATCGAGAGATTTGGGAAAAGGTTGACGCTTATTTATATTATCAATTTATAAAACGTTGAAAATAAGTTCAACAATAACTTCAGCGATACGATGGACAACAACAAAAAAATGTTTCATAATCGCCAAACCCGAATATAACACACAATTTATAATAATAATACGAATGACCTGTTTCATAACCTCGTTCATGCTACTACAGCGGGTATTTCTGAAAAAAACATTCTTTGGTCTCAACAGATAGCGGCGATCTTTTGTACTTACTGGTGCTAGCAACGCAATAGTAGAAGGTTAGTAGAAGGTTTAGCTTGTTTATATTCACAGTTCTCAATACATAGACAGTTGGATATGAGTTCATCAATTACTACAAGCGTACTATAGGCAACCTCGAAAATGCTTTATAATCGCTAAAACCGAAAACAACTAAATATATTATATTAAATATATTTATAACAATAAATGTCTTTTAAAAATGTAGTCGGCGTATACGCTGACTTTGAAATAAAGTTAGCAATTTACTTTTCTAAATAATTAAATACAATTAAACAAAAATTTGTTGACATCGTGTGAACTGCTCGGGTAACAAGTAAAGCATAAACAGCAATGTTTATATACTTTTATTCCTCCATATACGAAGATTATTGTATATTTTGAATTTGTATATGGTGTCAAAAATCAAAAGTTGTGTACACGGAACTTTCATTATGAATTTATATTCTTGGTGAGTTAGTCATTTGATATTAGAAAAAATATTCCTTTAATATGATGGTGACTGCAAATTTTCTTTATATTAAGTTCTCATTACCATTTTCATCATACATTCTATACTTTCAGAACTTCCAAAAAACATGCTGTTTTTATTTTGTCTTAGATATTTCTATGAAATAATAAGGATGATAAAAAGTGCACACAAAACTCGACCCGTGCGCTATGACACACACTTTATAAAGTTGAATGGCGTGTGTTCATTATAAACTTGCGATTGATTTTGAAAAATGAATTGCGTGTTCAATTATGCAATAGCGAACATCTTCAGTGCCTTCAGCGCTTTGATTTCAAATGCATATACATCTATAATGGATATTCCTCTCTCCTCAAAAGATTGAATAGCAATACTATGCTTGATTTTCGCAGGGCCATTCCATACAAAATTATGGAACATGGTGTTAATTTGTTTCAATATTTTCTCTCCTGGGCTAGGAAGGGAAATAAATAAGTGAGTAAGTAGGGGAAGTAATAATGTTTTTATGACAGTTATTTTCCCTAGGGGGGTTAAATTTCTTCTATTCCAAAAATGAACGGTATTTTGTAATTTAGTTATTTTATTTGCGAAGTTAATATCTATCATTCTATTTAAATCAAAATCAAATAGAATACCTAGAACTTTAAATTGTGTTGTACCCCAAACAAGTTTGTATTTTGTTTTTATGGATTGTGTACTGTACTTTTTGGAGCCAATCCATATTAAATTTGTTTTGTCGTAATTTATTTTCAATCCAGAATACAATGCAAAGTCATTTAAAAGATCAATGGTAGCATTGAGTGAAGCTTCTGTGCCATCTAAAAAAAGTGATGTATCATCAGCAAACTGAGAGATTTTATATTCAGTGCTCTCGATTTCAATTCCTTTGATAGTATTAGAATGCCGAATTGTAATTGATAAGATTTCAGTGCATAGAATAAAAATGTATGAGCTGATGGGGTCTCCCTGTCTGCAACCTCTTTCTATTTTAATGAAGTCTGAAAGAAAGCCATTATTTGATTTGACGTTTTGGTGTTATTGAGGAAGAGGGAAATCCATTTTTTAAATGTTTCTCCGAAATTAAAATAGTCGAGATTTTTTTCAATAAAATCAAACTCTAGGGTATCGAACGCCTTTTCAAAATCAATGGTCATCAAGAGCCCAGGTTGCTGTTATCTTCTGTATATTTCATTATGTCATTTTTAATCTAGTGTTTTCCCCGAAATAACGGCCTTTAATGAATCCTGTTTGATCTTCAGATATCAGAATATCAAGAACAGTTTTAAGTCTGTTGGCAATTGTGCCAGATGCTATTTTATATACAACGTTTTAAAGTGTTAGAGGTCTTAAATTTTGTAGGAAGTGTCTGGGTTTATCTTCCTTGGGTATACATGTAATAATTCCTTTTTTGTGGGTTACTGACATAGATCCACAGATAAAAGCATAATTAAGGCTCCTTGCAACAAAATGACCTATATCCTTCCAAAAGACCTTAAAGAATTCCGCAGTAAACCCATCTGATCCAAGGCTTTTATCACTTTTCATATTTTTTAAGGTTTTTGAGATTTCTTCTAATGTTAAAAGGCCTTCTAAAGATTGTGATTGCTCATTAGTCAGTTTAACAGTGTGAATATTTTTTAAATCTTCATGTATATTATAATTTACATTAGTATTATTTTTTGTATACAAAACTTTGTTAAACTGTGCAGCTTCTTTTAGGATATCATTGTTATCAAATATTTTTTGACCTGCACTATTTTCAATAAAAGGAATTGTTTTATTTTACGCATACTGTGTTTCAAGGTTGCACAAATATTTAGTGGGTTTTTCACCTTCTTCAATCCAAGAATAATTTGGAGTTCCTGGTGTAATTAATTAAGTTCTGCCATGTTTTCAATATTTTTTTCAATTTGTTCAATTGAATTCATTAGATGATATTCTCGTTCTTTATGTTTTTTTTATTTGTAGCTTGAATATGAGATGGTTTTGCCTCTTATTTCCATTAATAAGGTTTCAAAGAAAAGTTGGTCATTAACGACAAACTGTATTTCATTATTATCCAAAGTAATCAAAGATTCAAAATTATAGACATGCAAGGCATATCTGTTTTACATCTTCTATCTTTTGTTTTATACATTTCAAGTATTCCAAATCATTAAGCAAGGAATTATTAAACTTCCATAATCCTTTTCCATGTGTTAGTTTACCAAAATTTAGTTCTAGAATAATAGGAGAGTGGTCTGATCTATAATTTGCATGTATGTTTGAGTTTCGGATATGTGGTATATAATTATTGGTGACTAGAAAGAAATCCAACCTGGCTTGTTGGAGTGTGTTAGGTTTTCTCCATGTAAACTGTTTCTCATCTCCATTTATAAACCTAAATGTATCTACAAGACTTCTATCATTTACTACAGAAGATAACAGCTCCCTAGACGTCTTATTATTATGTAATGGTTAATAATTTTTATAGTCAATGTTCACATCCAGCACAACGTTAAAATCTCCGCATAACATGTAGAAGTCATTTCCTATTGTATCAATAATATTAAAAATTTTACTAAAAAATAGTGGAGTATCATTATTTGGTCCATACAGCGAACATAAAGTAAATCTATGAGTATCAATTGTAAGATCTAATATTAAGTAATTTCCGGATGTATCTCTTTCTATGGTATGAATTTTAACAGGCAATTTAGTTTTAAATAAAATACCAATTCCTCTAGAGTTGTAGGTGCCAAAACTAAAATAGGATTCTCCATCCCATTGCGAATAGATAAGTTTTTCCATTGATGGTGTAAAATGACAGTCTTGTAAACAATAAATGTCAGCATTTAAAGATTTCAAAAAGTTAAAAACATCCTCTCTTTTTGAGTCGTCATTAAGTCCATGGCAATTGTAAGAAATGACTTTAACATTATCCATAATACATATTTAAAAGTGGTTAAGTTTTCATTTGAAATGCCATTAATAAACAGCACAATATATCATATACACATTCAATTACACTTCCAATCAGTATCTTGAGCATCAAGCAGTGCACTTTCCTTCCTCTAGATATACAAAAGCAAACTAATTAAAAACAAAACAAAAAAAAGAAACACAGAAAAAGAAGAAATAACAAAAATAACGTCAAGAAAATAAAGTAATAATGTAAAAAACTACAATGAGAAGAACAGGTATTTAAACTATAAGCTGCAAATGCTTATTACAACAATACTCATCTACTTTTAAGACTAACAATTACTAATCTACTAGTACATGTACCCTAGTTATAGTTAAAAATTTAAACTTATATTTATGCATTGTAAATGATTCTGAAAAACATTTTCACTAATCAAAATATTCATTTGGATGATGAAATACTCACAAGAAACGTATAGTTGATTCTCAAACAATGTTTACATTGCTATGATTTAAAAATAGATCTTTACAGTGTAGTTGTGTTTAATCCAAATATAGAAACTAGGTCAGTTTCTGAAAAAACCCATTCTAAATATAGTTTTAATACAATGTTAAAATACTAGGTCATGTTTATATGCAGAGTGTGTCAC
The DNA here is from genome assembly GCF_020536995.1 of Dreissena polymorpha. Classification (NCBI taxonomy): domain Eukaryota; kingdom Metazoa; phylum Mollusca; class Bivalvia; order Myida; family Dreissenidae; genus Dreissena; species Dreissena polymorpha. Next base: position 25,136,349 of record NC_068367.1, read on the forward strand.
AGCACAAGGTATACACTATAGTCTTTGTATGAACAATTGTTTGAAATATTTTATGTAAATTTACTATGCATACAGCATGCATCTATTCTGAGCATATTAAATTAGATAGTTATATAGTCTTTTGTCATAATAATAGACAAATATGAGTTTTTTTTTTATTTTTTCTATATTTGAATAATACTACAAATATTCATCATGAGAAGACATACATGTATATCTACAAATACATCTCCAAATATGTGTCAAAGTACATGTACATGTAAAGAAGGGAATAAACATTATACACATATGATATATTGAGCACCTTACATGTACTTCAAGATCGGACCTCTAATGGAAAGAGACAACTAAGTGTTTCTTATGTCATACATAAAATAAACTTGTATAATGTGTTTATATAGTTTTGAGAACAGATTGAGAAGAAACAAACATAGAAGCAGACTTCTGATAATGAAAAGGAACAAACAGCGTAGTGTGGTTTTTGTTATCAATAAAAACCAACTTGTACTATGTGTCTTTCTATATAGCTGTGACAGCATACTGGACAAAAAAGCAAGACAAAAATAACAACAACAGCCTTTTGACAAAAGGAGAGGAACAAAACTCATAGCATAATATTGTTGCTTTGTTATAACAGAAGTAGTATTATGTGTCTTTTTAATGGTGATACCATTAAAAGGAATACCAGCATTACCACTTACATGAATTGTAGCTTCTGTTATTAAAAAAAACTAAACAACAAATATGTACACATAAATTATGTGTCTTTCTATATAGCTGTGACAGCATACTGGACATAAAAGCAAGACAAAAATAACAACAACAGCCTTTTGACAAAAGGAGAGGAACAAAACTCATTGCATAATATTGTTGCTTTGTTATAACAAAAGTAGTATTATGTGTTTTTTTAATGGAGATACCATTAAAAGGAATACCATCATTACCACTTACATGAAGTGTAGCTTCTGTTATTAAACAAACTAAACAACAAATATGAACACATAAAATAAATATACAACAATATGGTAAAAGTACAATGTAGTTGCTCACTCCTGTCTTTTGTCTTGCACTTCTTACTTGCAGCCCATCAGCACTGTGACAAAGTGACAGTAGCACAAATAACATACACTTCGCTTAGCACATATAACTTGCACTGTATAGTTGGTTTCATATATACACTGTTTTAACACAAACTTCAGCAGTCTAAGTGTCACGTTTGATTCACTTTGAGGGTGCTTACTTCCGCTTGGCTCGATGCTCCTGGATAGTTAAGTCTATATTGTCATATAGGTTGAATCTGATTCTCTCGTTTCTCTTGGTTTGGGCGAAGACCGAACCGTTATAAAACCAGGTAGACTCTATCTCCTTGTGGAGTTGAAGGCGACTCATAAGGTCTGTGTTGAGGGTTGTGACGTCATCTACAAATCGATGACCAGCTTGTTTCATCTCTTTGCGCTTCCTCATTACAATGCTTTGATCATGGTTATTTCTGAATTTGATCAGAACATGTCTTGTTTGTCCTGTTTTCGTAGGGATCCGATGGAGTGCCACAATCTGGTCTGGTGCAATGTCAATGGCTTGTCTTTTGAAGACGGATGTTATTTCAGTTGTAAGAGTTGGAATGCTTTCATTTAACTCTTCTTTAACGTCCATGACTTTTACATTGTTTTTTCTAGAGTATTGTTCGTTATGATTTGACTTTTTGCTGTTCTCCTCTGTCAACCTGATGTTGGTGTTGATCTTTTCCTTTAACGCTTCTATTTCACGTTTGTGTTCGTTGATCATCTTTTCTTGTTTTTCTCTGAGGGTCTCATTTTCAAATTCAATGTTTTTTCTTCTGTCTGTGAGATCCTTAGTATTTTTTTAATGCTATTTTCTGTAACCTGGGTAATTTTATTTTCAATTTCTGTCTGGATGTTGTGTTTCATTTTGTTCAGCAAATCTTCATATCGTTTTTCCATTTCACTCATAATTCTTGTTACGGTGTTTGTAATCAGGTTTTCAATGTCTTCTTTTTTAAGAATGTGTTTTATTTCATCGCGCAGACCTGACAATGAAAGTTCCAAGCTATCAAATTGAGATCTGATTAATGATGAATCATTCATACTTTCATTGCTGACCTCAGAGTTGTTCCTTTTTGGTCGTTCACTCCCCTTTGCTGGCATTTTTCCTGGTGGTTGGTATTTTGATGTTTTAGCGGAGTCTTTAGCACTCATGATCAATTCAGTCAGATTTGTTTTATTTATCCACTTGTTTTTATAAGTACACACCTCCTGTCAATAATTATATTCACTAGCTTTTATAAAGAGGTAGCACTGTTTGTTTTGTACTGTTGACATAAGCCTATAGATCTGTTCACAATGTAACAGTGCTTGCGGTACACTCTCTAATCCAGCATTATAATCCAATAATTTTTATTCCATTTTTTCCCAATTTTTTACTGAGTTGTTAGCAAAAGCTATTTTTAGCTGTCAATATAGCTGTCAATATCAACAAAAGCAATTCTTATTTTCACCTATTTCAGAGCTTTTTTTCATTTTATGAACAATAAAACTTATTCCATTGTAAAGTCAAAATCATTCCTCACATTTTTATGTAAAAAAGTCCATGGTGTATCACTATTTTGCAGAGTATTTTGCAATAAACACAAGAGCTCAAACTTTGTGACCCATCACCTCTGAAAACCTGAACAATTCTCTCAATTTAACTCAATATGGTATGTATTATTAAGAACATGAACTTAAACATGAAAGCTACTTGTTCACAGTTTAGCCAATTAAAAAAATTTATTGTAGATTCAAAGAAAGAATATCTACACTCAGTTAAAAAAATGATATAAGAATCCTGACCTATGAACACTTTGAAAAGTATTGTTTCATTTATTCAAAAATATTGTTTTCAGACAAACAATGAAAGGGCCAATTAATTTTCTTGAAAATGCGTGACGTGCTGATTTATTATAATTTCCCTTTTTTAGCGCATTCATTTATTGATTAACAATGAGAAATTGATAAAATAGTTAAACAAATGAACAGTGCAAAATATTATTATTCTACACATGATACCAACTAACCTATTACCAAGGCATCATAGTTATTATGCTAACAGTTGCCTAGGCATTTGCTCCAATTTATGAGATGCCGAAGTTGATTTGATGAATGTGTGTGCCATGTTTAACTCACTTGATCATTGCTATTGTGTTATCAAGTCTATAATTCAAGCTGAGTACATTCATAGTATTGCTGTTCATCTTACCAGGAAATGTTGATCTTAACAATTAATCTTTTGTAAAATGATTCAGAAATTGATATAACTGGCAATATATATACAGTGAAACCATTATTATTCGCCAGACATTAATTTTCGTCTTTTTCGTTCTTCGACCGATGGACGAAGTCAAGATCCTAACGAACAATCATGTCTCATATTTGAAACAAATAAGACTGAATTACCGTAGGCATGAGGCATTTAAATCCAGCGTAATCCACGCATATACACAGGGCTCGAAATTAACACTCGCACACTCGCAAAATGAGAGAAAAAAAGATTGCAAGGTAAGTTATAAGCCACAAGTATTTTATGCAAATAAAGAAATAGTGAAAACAAAACGAGTTATATTGCTAAATGCGTTCGACGGCGTGAACGCTAAACCGTAGGTCAATTTTTTGAACGTCCGAATACCCATATGCGGAAGCGCGCACCTAGTTTGTAGACTGGTATACTTATAGTACAGATACCCGGATGGTATTGATATAAAGAGCATGAAACAGTCAACTATTCACACTCAAGTTAAATCCGGTTTTGACACAAAGGGGTGTACATTGTACAGTGTACTGACAACTGACATTTCCTGTAAAACGCGAATGCAATAAGGCTGTATCGAATGCGTCGACTTCGTTTACGTATAATAGTGTTGATTAGCGCTAATTGTTAACAACTCTTTTACCCATTGTGTGTATTGTGTTTTTCAGGGGTGTTGCAGATTATACAGCCAACACGCGGCGAATCCGGATTAAAGACAATACTATTAAACGCAATTAAAATATTACGATGTGTGATCAACACCTGACTGAAATATAATCTGCGCTTTTATTAAAAATTAATAAAGAACATTTTGATCTGTGTTTGGTTGTCCGTGATTGTAATGGAAAAAGAATAATTGGCAATCGGCTTCGTTGTTTAAAACACTCGTTAACGGTTATTCAGTCCCACTTTTCCGCTAATCATAACAAAGAACGTGTAAATGACAAAAAAAAAATAAGGGACAGTTACTATCACCTGAAATAACAGACTTGTTAATTGGCATATGCCAAACAAGGCCCACCTCCTGCAAGTGACTACCAAGTGTCAACCCTCTTTCCCCAGCACGATCTTTTCGCAACCGCGTATTACATGTATTACAAACATTACAAACAAATCGGACGCTTTTTTTTAAAACCAGAAATGGACGAATTTAAGTGCTGACGAAATAGTCATTTTTTTAAAAAGTACGAAATTTTGTGCTGACGAAAATAAATGGTTTCACAGTATATAATGCACTTAAAACACTGTAGACACATTTATTTTTGTTGACATGAACATTTTGTGTATTCATAAAATCTGGCTTTTTTTTGTTCTAGATCAATAGTTTCTTTATAATGATTATTCCAAAACGCCCAGTGAATCTTTAACAGTATACCTGTAAAGATCATTTAATGGTACTTGCAAGCATGGTACTTTCTTTTAATTGAACACACATCTATGTTTGTTTTTATTCGATTTAAATTACATTTTGTTTAGGAATATTTAATAAACATATCGATTGCCGTACAGAAATATTGCTTTAACACTCCCCTCCCCCTCCAGGGCTAGCGCTGTCGTTCGCCATTTGAGCCATTTGTTTGCGAAAATATTGAGAAATTGGCTCAAGAAAATTCTGATTTGCGAAAATGCTAAAATCTCGCAAATCTTCATTGAAATTATCTGCCATTTAAATCCGGACTGGTTTTCTATAGTTTTCTCTTTGTTTCACTAAAAGTGTTCGCAAATTGAACAATAAACGAAAACCGTTCTGCACCAGAACATGAGACATCGCTTGACCTTATTGTTATTGAAGCGTACGTGGTAGCTTGCCAATCAACATTGAGTTCGCTCACACATAATATTGGGTCAATCATGCGTAGACACTTGGAATACACAGTTGATATTGTCGTCTGCCTACAATTTATCGGCCGATGGCAAACGTCGCATTTAAAGATAAACAAATGACAAGAGCAACGATAAACAAATGACAAGAGCAAAAATAAATAATTTCTCAGCTGAGCACTTTAGACCTGTCTACCCTCTATCGATCTGAATTAAAGGATGATCATTTAATAATTAGTTCTATGTTGATGATGTTACACCTTTCTGACAATTATCGACGTTATCGTTTGAAATAAAAGGTGATCATTAAGTTTTTTACCCACAAGCTATGCAATTGTAAAGAAAAATGTCAACCAAATGGTATATTTATTACGTATTTGCTAGGCTACCAATTTTCATTTTCTGCAATCAAATGATATGCAAATTTTATTTCAAGTGAAGAACGTGTAAAATTTATCGGACTGTCGTTTTCGGATACATTATATTTCGCTGATTTAAATTTATATTCGGCGTTCTTTATAGAGGAAATAGAATGCCGAATACACATGCGGTAATACAGACGATGTGGTTTATATTATTTCGAATTGTATTCACTTGAAATTGCAATTGGAAAGAGCATAACAAAAAACAATTTGTAAGTCTCTGGGTGGGGTGGGTGGCTTTGCCCTTTATTCCTGTTGGGTTCCTGGTTCTAAGACCCCCGGCCTAATTTTCAGGATTTCAAATTTGGGACAACTTATTCCACTGTTAAGTGTACATGTACAAATTAACTTATGTTTGTACTTTGAAAAGTACCATAATAATTATTTCTATATTGAAAACTGCATGTTATATTATATGTGATATGCCCTTGTTGTCATAAAAAGAAATGTGAACAAGTTGATAGTATATATTATTATTTCAAAACCACTTTTCGCGCGCCGAAAAACGAAATCTGGTTGGCTCAAAGAAATTTTGGGCCAGCGCTAGCCCTGCCCTCCCTGCCCTACAAACAAGTTTATGTTATGGTTCATGCTTTATTGTTCCGAGTTTGATAACAATATCTCAAGCAATGACATTATCAAGTTTAAATTCTGGACCATCCCTTACAACAATGTATAATATGAACAGTAACCATATATGTGCATTAATTGGATTGTTGTTGGATAATCAGAAGTTTGACTTTTCTTTTTTGGAGGGATTTGATATCCTTTGAAATTCAGTTTGACTTCAAATAAATAATTGTAATAACATGTACATTAAACAGTGGGTATTTTTTTGTATTTCAAATTATCATTAAATTTCTTGTCATTCAAATTCTTTCTAAATCAAGACAAGACTACCAAGTACTATATATGACTTTATACTTCATGAAGATCCTTTCTACCAACAGCTATATATTGACTCCATCCAGGTAATTTCCTTCTTTAGCTATTAACTCAATCCTTGTCATTTCTTCTAATAGCCTATTGTTCAATCAAGCTTAAAAAAGAAGTTTTACACAAGGGGCGGGGGGGGGGGGGCGGAAATTGCCTGGAAAAAATGAGTTTTAAAACTGACGGCTAATGTACAATTTGAATACTTTACCTAGTTTGGCCACAATTCCATATATACAGAATGAAGCATAGTCTTATTTATTGAAATTATTGAAAAATACAAATTGACTATCATACTTTCAAACTAACATTGATGATAGCAATTAACAGAATATAATTATTAGTTTGAGTGCAGCAAAATTATCTATGTTTTTGAATATTAGTGCTGATAAAAAGATAAAAGAAGGATAAAATTAAACATTATATCAGGATTTTAATCAACTGGTGACTGCTTTTTGTGTCCCAGGGTTTATTTGACAATTTGTCTTACATGTTTATGCAGGGTTTATTCAAGCCACTTTGGGAAAAGGAGTCTGGTCAAAAAGGGATTTGTACATCGATAAAATGGCAAATTTTTATGCCCCCGGTAGGGTGGCATATAGCAGTTGAACTGTCCGTCAGTCAGTATGTCAGTATGTGTGTATGTCAGTATTCGTGTGTGTCAGTCTGTCCGTCCGTCCGAAAAAAACTTTAACATTGGCCATAACTTTTTCACTATTGAAGATAGCAACTTGATATTTGGCATGTATGTGTATCTCATGGATTTGAACATTTTGAGTGTTGAAAGGTGAAGGTCAAGGTTATCCTTCAAGGTCAAATGTCATATATATGGCGTCTGTCCGTCCGAAAACTTTAACATTGGCCATAACTTTTTCAATTTTGAAGATAGCAACTTGATTTTTGGCATGCATGTGTATTTCATGAAGCTGCACATTTTGAGTGGTGGAAGTTCAAGATCAAGGTTATCCTTCCAGGTCAAAGATAAAAAAAATATTCAAAGCGGCGTTCTCATTAAGCTGCACATTGTGAGTGGTGAACGTTCAAGGTCAAGGTCATCCTTCAAGGTCAAGGTCATCCTTCAAGGTCAAAGTTAAAAAAAATAAAATCAAAGCAACGTTATCATGAAGCTGCACATTTGAGTGGTGGAAGTTCAAGGTCAAGGTCATCCTTCAAGGTCAAGGTCATCCTTCAAGGTCAAAGGAAAAAATAAATTTTTAAAATTCAAAGCGGCGCAATAGGGGGCATTGTGTTTCTGATGAACACATCTCTTGTTGAATCATACTACACTCCTTTTTAAAAAAATATTTTTTTACAAAAGACTTTTTGGGGGATATGTAATTTTTTATGCCCCCTTTTCGAAGAAAAGGTGGCATTATAGTCCTTCTGTCTGTCTGTCCGTCACACTTTGCGTTTAGGTTTCGAAAAATGCTCATAACTTCTATGTTTCTTGAGATATAACCTTCATATTTGGTATGCATGTGCATATGGACAAGGCCTTTCTATATGCACACAACATTTTACCCCTGTGACCTTGACATTGAACTAACCTTGAACTTAGGGTCCGCATTTAGGTTTCGAAAAATGCTCATAACTTCTATGTCTCTTGAGATATACATGTAACCTTCATATTTGGTATGTATGTGTATACGGACAAGGACTTTCCATACGCACACAAACTTTTACCCCTGTGACCTTGACCTTGAACTTAGGGTCCGCGTTTAGGTTTCGAAATCTGTGTTTAGGTTTCGAAAAAAGCTCATAACTTCTATCAAGCGTTTATAGGGGGCATAAGTCATGATCCTATGGTGACAGCTCTTGTTTATAATATCATTTTGATTTGGGATCCGGTCAATTTGCTTTGGGATCGGATCCGTTTTACGGCCTTTTTTACATAGCAGAAAAAACCCTGTTATAGGATAAAGATCTAACGCTGGATTAGTCGGCTTTGGTACTACTTAAAGGAAGTGGTGGCAAAATCTCAAAAAACGATACCTGTCCGCGGACAACCATTTAGGAAATTTAACTTGTGCATTGCGTAACTACACTTGTCAGTTAAATTTAAATGTTTATATAAATTATAAACGCATTTATTTATTAATGTAAAATATTGTGTAAATAATAATTATCATTAATAATGAGTATAAATTGCTTGTTTCAATTACATTTTTTGATTTCCATGGTACATGTACATTATATATAGCAGTATATTATAAACAATGTAAAGCCTTACCTAATTTACATGTAGCAATTTGATTATCATCAACTCGTAACCAAGAAAATCATTTAGCCCAGTTTCTTGAAAAGTTCCGGTGCTTTTTTTAAATCATATTTTTATGCCCCCGGAAGGGTGGCATATAGCAGTTGAAATGTCCGTCAGTATGTCAGTCAGTCAGTCTGTCCGTCCGTCCAAAAAAAACTTTAACGTTGGCCATAACTTTTGCAATATTGAAGATAGAAACTTGATATTTGGCATGCATGTGTATCTCATGAGGCTGCGCATTTTGAGTGGTGGAAGTTCAAGGTCAAGGTCATCCTTCAAGATCAAAGGTCAAAAAAAAAATAAAAAAAATATTTCAAAGCGGCCTCCTCATAAAGCTGCACATTTTGAGTGGTGGAATGTCAAGGTCATCCTTCAAGGTCAAAGGTAATTTTTTTTATTATTATTTCAAAGCGGCGCAATATGGGGAATTGTGTTTCTGACAAACACATCTCTTGTTTATCATAATCTTTCTTTTTTTTTGGGGGGGGGGGGTGACTGCTCAAAGCTTTGTGTTTCTGCTCCTTTCAAGTTGAAGATTTAAAAATTATTATCTTAGTTCGATAGTTTTATTTCCGTCTGATTGGAAAAATACAGAAACCAGTCTGTGCACTGACTAACAACCGGGCCAATTATCGAAAATGCGTTACGCCATTTACTCCGTAGTTTAGCTTGATTGCTCCGCAAAAAGCACGGACAATGTGATTGCTTTTGTAAAACTTAATTACGGCTTGTATTTTTTGTTTCCTCAACCCGATTAAAAAAATGGTTGTCTACGGACACTTAATTTTTTAAAATATAGAGCTGCCCAGACTAGCAAATATACAACTCGGGCAACTCGAACATTTAATTTTGCCACGCCTGCCCTGGGTACTCTTGATTATACTTAAATGTATCCCGCGTACGGAAAAGATGCTAACACGTACTCAGCCAATATAGACAGTAACTGAGTTTTATTCCTGCCCAAAACCTGATATCGTAAAGCGCCCAACAGAATACGAAACTCGATAATATACAGACCATTTTACAGAATATTTACATTTATATGAACACATTTAATATGTAAAAATACATGACAATGACCGATTTTGCATTTGAATTCCTGGCTATGTTTCAGTATATTTTTCGCACTCGGGGTACATTTAAGTATACTTTTAAAGAGTAACTGGGGAACATTTTAGTAGTACTCGAGCCAACAATGCACGAGGTTAACTAACTATAATAACTGTTAATATTATGTGTTCAAATATGACTCTTAATGCAGATAGGCATAACTAAATGGGCCTTGCTCTTGGAAAATTGGGCTTAATGCTTAGTATGTTAAGTTGTGTCCCAGATTCAGGTTTTTAGCTCACCTGATTGCTCAGGTGAGCTTTTCTGACCGGTCTTTGTCCGTCGTATGTCCGTCCTTCCGTCCGTAAACATTTGCTCGTAAACACTCTAGAGGCCACATTTCTTGTCCAATCTTCATGAAACTTGGTCAAAAGCTTTGCTCCAATACAATCTCGGCCGAATTCGAAACTGGGTCGTGCCGGGTCAAAAAGTAGGTCACTAGGTAAAAAAAAAAACCTTGTAAACACTGTAGAAGTCACATTTCATGTCCAATCTTCATGTTACTTTTTCAAAATGTTAGCCTTAATGATATCTTGGTCGAGTTAAAAAGTGGTTCCAGTCCGTTGAAAAACATGGCCGCCAGTGGGCGAGGCAGTTTTCCTGATTTGGCTATAGAGAAACCTTGTAAACACTCTTGCAGTCACAATTTTCGCCTAATCATCATGAAAGTTTGTCAAAACATCTGTTTTATTGATATCACGGACAAGTTCGAAAATGGTCCAGATCATTAAAAAAACATGGCCGCCAGTGGGCAGGGCATTTTTCTCTATATGTTTATAGTGAAAACATGTGAACACTCTAGAAGTCCCATTTTTGGCCCAATTTTCATGAAATTTGATCAGAACATTTGTTTCCTTGATATGAGAGTTGAGTTCGAAAATGGTTCCGGTCAGTTAAAAAACATGGCTGCCGGGGGGGGGGGGGGAAGTTTTCCTTATTTGGCTATAGAGAAACCTTGTACATACTCAAGATGTCACAATTTTTGCCGAATCATCATGAAAATTGGTCAAAACATTGGTTTTATTGATATCTCGGACGAGTTCGAAAATGGTCCAGATCGGTGAAAAAACATGGCCGCCAGTGGGCGGGGCATTTTTCTCTATATGTATATAATGAAAACATGTGAACACTCTAGAAGTCACATTTTTGGCCCAATTTTCATGAAATTTGGTCAGAACATTTGTTTCCTTGATATGAGAGTTGAGTTTGAAAATGGTTCCGGTCAGTTGAATAACAAGGCTGCCGGGGGGGGCTGGAGTTTTCCTTATTTGGCTTATGGTACAAAGATTGGTTTTATATATATCACATAATTAATGCCATAATTATTGCCCTTAGATTGTCCAAATTTTCATTATATTATACAAAATCCTTGTAAACAATCTAGAGGTCACAATTTTGTTTAAAATTTTATGAATCTTGGTCATATTATTTATTTTTGTAAGCAAAGTTTAATGTTTGGTAAGGGGGGGGGGTCAACTCAAAATATAGGTCCCCAGGTCAAATCTTACAAAACCAAAAACACTTTATATGCCAGAGTTTTGGTTCAATAATGATGAAGCTTGACCAGGATTCCCGTCTGTAGATCTGCGGTGGAATCATATGGAATTCTATAGAAATCGTTAGATGGAATTCCGTGGAGTATTGGCACTAAATTTCCATCTGATTCCATGCAATCAATGGAAAAGTAAAAAAACAAACAGAAGAGGGACTTTAAACGGTATGGAATTCCATTTAATGCACACTCAGATACCTAAAAACCAATTCCATTGGTTTAATTTTTTATTTACAAGCAAATACGTTGAATTGATATCCCCCGCAAATATGCTTCTGGATACATAAGTATTATATTTGACACTCAAACAAGCATTTTTTAAAGATACAAAGGGCCATAACCCCGTTTTTAACAGATGGTGTACAATGCCATTTTGCGTGCATCATCCTCTTATCCATATATATACTCGTACCAGGTTTCAATGAAATCCGCCAAAGCACTTCCAGGATACGGCTACGGACGGATGGAAAGACGTACAGACGGAAGGATGGAAGGACGGACGGACAACGCCAAAACAATATCCCTCCGCCTATGGCGGGAGATAATAATAAACATTAATACCATTAATGAGCATTTAGTGCTTAACATGCACAGTACAAAACTCCAGATCGTACAGAACTCCAGATCCAGATCAGAAACTCCAAAACAGTTCCAGAACTGTTCCAATTTCTAGAACAAATTTATAATTATCTTTATTGCATTTTCTTTTAAATACAAAATACATGATGCAAATAAATTCATACATGTATTAAACTACAAATACATTTCAGACAACCAGCAAAATTTGTCAAAGTTATTTTCAATTGATTTCTATCAAAGAAAATGTCTATGTTATTTTCCATCTCATTTCCATTGAAATAAATGTCTAAGTCCAACTTTCCATAGTGTTTTCCATGTATTCCGTAGAAAAGCATGTAATTTTAGGAGAGATTCCATGGAATTCCATAACTGCTTCAGATGGAAAATTGGCCAATGGATGGAATTCCATCAAATTCCATAGATTTCCGTCGATTTCCATAGAATTCCATATCATTTTCTATAGAATTCCATAGAAAAGTGCTAATCACTATGGCAGATCTACAGACGGGAATTGTTTGTCTGGACAATATCTAGGTCAAGTTTACGTTTTGGTAAAGATTGAATGAACCGACTCCTCTCAGGTGAGCGAACTAGTGCCATCTTGGCCCTCTTGTTTTTCCTTCTTTAAGACGCGCCGAATATAGGCCCTTTCCTCTAGACGAAGTTTTTGTCTCTTACAGAGATTATCCCCAAAACAATGATAACCAATATATATATATATATATATATATATATATATATATATATATATATATATATATATTTTTTTTTTAAACCTTTAATTATACAAGTTAACCTGATCCAGTGTACAAAATAGAAACATAGTGCATGATTAAATTATATGTTGCCTTGAATTCGTTTGAAAACCAGTACTATATGTTAAATTGATTATTTAAGACAAATTCCTTTTATATCCCCCAAATCCGGCGTTTCGCGCATTTGTTTACCCTTTCTCCAAAATCAGATAAAACCCCTGAGATTTGCCGTACGCTGTCGGCACGATTGAATCAAAGACGATACTTTCTGTCTATAGTGGACATTCATTTAGAAGTAAATTTCTTGAAGCAATAATTCCTTAAAAGTTTCGTCCCTGATAAGTATTGCGGACTTCACTGGCTAATCTTTGACGACACCTTAATCACATACAATAAGCCCAGTTGTCCCACTGCAATACTCAATGGTTTTATTTATTTAACAAAAAATGTATTTTATCAACATGTAATATATTAGTTTTTGAATGCTTATATGTTGATACAATTGTTTACACATTGAAAATTAATATCTTTGTTTAGTGATATAATTATTGTGTACAAGTTAATATAAAATATTTTGAAGAAAAGAAAGTAACATGTTTAAAAAAATAGAAGTCTGCATTTTTAACAATGATCAGTAATTTATTGGGTAATAGTAAGAGCATGAACAAGGATTAAATCAAGACACCAGACAATGCATTAGTCCACCCTAAAATTAAAATCTACATCAAAAGAACACCTTTACCCTGCTTACAGTTTATGGTAACACAAAACTTGTATGTTGCTTAAAGTTGTTGTTCAATTTATTGCAAATGCAACTAATAGCTCAAGAAACAATGTAATGGGCATTGCATATTATCAGATAATTGTTTTAAGCATACCAATTATTGTTTATCTCGGACTGTTTTGTAAGCATATTTTGATAATGTCAGATAAGTAAATTCGGTTAACAGTTAAATTTTGTCATGTAGATAAACAACTCAGCCCAGGTAAAGAGTGCTCAAAAGGTTAATTTATTAGACAATTTAGTGCGTAGTTTAATCAGTATTGACAATGAGGTATTTGTTTTAAGATGAAAATGCAAATATTGGCTGCATTATTTAAATTGACTGGTTCATGTTGGAAAAAAATCAATTAATATGTTTACTAACAATTTTACACTTTTTTGAAAAGTCTTTCAATTATTGCAATAGCAAGAAAAGAAATTTTATATAAAAAAGTGCCTGCCCTGGGTTTCGAATTCAGGACATCTGGAAACAAAAGCTTATGTACTTCAACTGTTACACACGGTATTTTGTTTTGTTTTTTCAACATTGGTGCCATTCTTAAAGTGATATTATGGGCATCAAACAGTATATAGGTGTCTATATCAACCGTTGTTTATTTTTGGTGTTTTCACGTCATATACACTTATATTTGTTAATGCAGCATCAACATACTAAAACAATATCCCAGAATGAGAAAACTAGGATTTGTGAAATTAGTAACGGTACTGCCATATCCAAAAATACAGGTAGTACTGTACTACCCGTCTTCTTGGATATTGAAGGGTGTATAACTGACTTTACAGAAACATTTGCAGCAATTAAAATAAATATATGTAGCTTCTTAAACAGTTACCGTATTAGGTTTTCCATTCTGAATTATGATGCTAATACAACTACACATTAAAACTCATGACTCATACTATTTCTTCATTTTGCTTGACACGAAAACACAAGCTAAATGGTAAGCTAAGTAAATAAACACTTATTTCACCGTCTCATCCGTTTCCCATCGTGTTTTCTAACGTTTTACGCCACCGATGCAATCAAATCGTTTAATATCGGGGCGACAATGTCTTTTTCTGGGTTTACAGATTTAATGTCAGGATGGTTAGAAGACACCGTTTGTAGTCATTATATGACAACAAAGTGTTGTTTTGAGCCGCTTTTGGTTAAGTAAGCTGGCATTCAATTGCGCGCAGACATATCGTTTTTGATGGATTTACAAGGTACAGGAAATCACGCGACAGAATTGACAATAATATATGAACCCAGTCTACAACTTTTCGGTAATTTAAATTAACGAAAAGCGCAGTTAGGTTAGAGACCAACAAATCACGCCGCGCTGACGCAGACGTATCGGTACGACCAGATTTTGTTCTTAAATGCGGAAAGTGGATATTAATGTCGTAATTGTACGTCCAGTTTATAAAAATAAATGCGTAAATCTTCATGAAAAAGGCGTATTTACGGCTGTACGGCCCTTATCTGGAGCACTGAGAAATGATTCCTCGTACGATGTGAGTCTAAATGTACTTTTCATGCAGATTCTTTCATAAGACACAAAGACACAATTTTGTTATATTGATCATTTCGGCTTAAAGGACTGGGTGAGTCATGTAAAATATCGAAAATAATATATATTTTTATAAACAACTCGTAGCAAGATGAGTTGTAGATAATTGGTCAGTTACCACATTTTAACTAATGATTTTGACCTGTTAATTCTTTTCAGCTCAATTCAATAGTGAAAAATGCCCATAATATCACTTTAATGGAAAAGAGTATATATTTTTCCCAAATGTGACCTACAAATTCCCAATTGAAGGTTTATGTTTGTGTAGATCAACATATAGTGTACAACCCATCCAGCTCTACAAGTAACTCTTCATTAAATTTAATATTTAAAACACTTAAATTCTTATTTTTTGAAGCATTTGTTAGCAAAATAACAGCAGCACTAATTTCCCAATTTTACATTACATCTAAAACATGTGATGAGTTTGAGCAATATGGTGTGATACCTTGTTTAATGATATGGTGTGATACATTGTTTAATGACATGTGATTAGTCTGAGCAATATGGTGTGATACCTTGTTTAATGACATTTGATACCTTGTTTAATGATATGTGATTAGTCTGAGCAATATGGTGTGATACCTTGTTTAATGACATGTGATTAGTCTAAGCAATATGGTGTGATACCTTGTTTAATGACATGTGATTAGTCTGAGCAATATGGTGTGATACCTTGTTTAATGACATGTGATACCTTGTTTAATGACACAGTAATTAGCTGATAGCCAGGGGGTTTTATCAGGAAAAGAGCCACCTTTGTACTTAAGTTGATTACTTAGGGCAATTTTTGGTAAACAAACCGTATTGCCATAAATGTTTGCATACAACTCACCCACACTTCTTTTACCACCAGACCCCAAAATTAACAATAAACTATTGCTATTGAAAAGTACTATATAAACCATTATGCAAAATATGGGGGTCCAGAGAGTGAACAATTAAAAAGCACAGACAAGTTAGGCAATTTAAACATTTTGGGAAAATCTAAGCTTAATCTAAGCTAAACTTTCTTCGCCTAACAGTCAAAGTATAAACAACAACTGAAAATGTAAGAATAAAAAAAATGTTATTCATATCTTAATTGCTTTTTTATGAAACTAATCTATTTGAAAAATCTAACTCATACACAGGGAAAATCATATGCATTTGAGCAACAGTCTGGGAAAAGAGGGCTTAACGCATGTTCATAAGTTGTCATTCAAGAATAGCCTGCGCATTAAGCACAGGATAATTAGCGACTTCACTTTCTGCCTAGAATGGAATTTTTAGCTCGGCTGTTTTCGAAGAAAACCCGAGGTATTGTCATGGATAGCTCATCGTGTCTTTCTGCCAACCGCCGTCCGCGTTGTGCTAAAACCTTAACATTGGCTCTAAGTCAAAGTGCTTTCACCTCAACATTGAAACTTTATATGTAGCTGCACCTTGATGAGTTCTACATGTCACACCCATTTTTGGGTCACTAAGTCAAAGGTCAAGGCCACTGTGACCTCTAAAAAAAATCTTCTGACAAGATTTCATTTATTCAAAACTGCACATGCAGCCGAGCTTTGGCACCCGTTGTGCGGTGCTCTTGTTATTAAGAAGGGTCTTCCTTTAAAACAATTTAAAACAAAAATTTCATTCCCAGAGGGCAGTTAAAATACATACAATTTTTCAGTCAAATACTTTAATTTATCAGGTACATAAGAGATACGATAAATACTCTATGTGGAAATCCCCAAAAGTTGTAGTGCATTTTGTAAAGATGTGTTTATAGAGAATACTAGGTTAGCGTTGAATACAGAGAAGTTTATGTTGCGAGGCTTAGAACGCCGGAAGCGCGAGCCTTGGCGAGCGCTTTCGGTGTTCGAGCCGAGCAACATAAACTTCTCTGTATTCAACGCTAATCCTAGTATTCTATTTATCCCATTTGATTTTTTCAACGTGACATTTAACAAAAATAGATCTAATAACCTTAACAATAATTTTAATTCAGTCATAAAAGCGCTTAAAATCTAACAAATGTAACCATGCGTAGTGATATACATGTATTTGTTCTGGTACGCAAAATAGTCTTTAAAAAATTCACACAAACTGTAAAACAAGTAAAAATATCACCATATGCCTACATTCAATTTTACGCAGTATGCGAATTTTAACACATTACGACCGCGAAAAGAAGATTTTACTTTACTATAATTCATTTTATTTTCGAAAGAAAATGATCAAAATCCAATATGGCGGCGATTGCTCCTGACAAAATGCTGTCGATGGCAACATACATGTACACCATCGACGACCTAGTTCTGGCTACCATAACTTTAAATGTCGCTTTTTATGATTTTTGACTGGCGCGACTTTGTACAGGTCTGTCAATAGTCTAAATAAATTGTACGCTGAAGTTTCTTTAGCTATCGAAGACCTTGACAATTTTGACGAGTAAACAGACAATTGCAGCGACTGACACTTTATTTGACAAAATATAATACAGGGCAATACGTTTTCCGACTTCGGACGACGAATTTAAGGACGCGCAGAACGTGTTTTTTATATAATGTTATGGGTATGCCGTGTGTGATCCGATGCATCAATGGCGCCCATGACATGGGCCATATTAAAATCATTTCCCCGAGATCAGGGAACGACAAAAGTACAAACAAAAATCAAAACACGTAAGAACTAGTATCTTACCTTTAATTATCCTTTAAAATCCATTTAATAATCCATTTAACTCAATAATTGACGATTTTGCATCCAGGGTCTTCAATAATTATTTTAGCATAGTTAAATAAAGACCCTCATGCCATTCTATCACTTTATTCAAATGAGTTTATGAACGCGATAAACTTTCTTCTTCGTCACACGCTACGTCATGTACTCTACATTACTGCTGTTCAAATGAACCGGAGCAGTTTATCTAATAATAGCCGTTGGTAAACTCGGTTGCATTTGCAGATTTCTGCATACAAACATAATTATGTTTAAACTTGCACAATGTTTTATTTATCTATGGTAAATGCCCTTATTGTACGAGAAAATAATTTAATATATAAATACACAAAGAATGGAAAACATTCCAGTACACAACAGATAAATGAGTAGAAAATACCCGTGTACAAAATGGGACGTTCCCAATTCCAGTGTGGTGCTATTTTTACCATCTTATACTTTACACAGCTCTATGCCTTACGTGAATTAAAAAGGAAAGCAAACATAGCAGATTATTCATGAACTGTGCGATATGTGTATGGCTTGTTGTACATTCTTAATATTTAAGTTAAATGTCAAAAGTATATGCTTTGGTTATAAACAATGCACATTACACGAAATAAGGAAAATGTGATCAATTGACAATTCAGATATGTCGACATACAGTACATGTTGAAAACATGTAAAATAAGTCGCGTTTATAATAAATCGTCCAAAAAAATGGGGAAAATGAAGCAATAAGTATGTCAATTTATGACGCCATCAATCAGCTGATTCATTATACGGATGGCGAAAAATTATGTCATATGACTAGATTTAAAGGTTGAAGGTCGTATAATTTTGAGCTTAAGTTTTGTCGACTTTGTTTCTTATGAAAAATCATTCAGTGGTAAAGTAAATATAAATAAAAAATAACAAAACAAAAATCGTGTAATTTTATATTTTATTTCAACATTTCTTTTGGTGAATATGTCATATATATTTTTTCTGCAAAATTTTGCACATTTTCTTCTTATGGGTGACCTTATAATTCGATCAATGAACCAAACAATATCGACCTAATTTTAGCGCATATCGCATGACGTCATTTAAAAAGTAGTCCGTGCACGCGACAGGTATATTCCACAGTGTTGAATACAAGAAAGTATATTCCACAACGTGTTATACCGTCAATGTCGCGGTGAAAATGGGATAAATAGGATATGAATCTGCATTTGTGTATCACCTTCAAAAATTATTTAACAATTTTTCAGTATTCGCCCAGCAACAAGAAAATCCTCATTGTACTAGAACCAAGTATACATCATCAGTACTTTTAGGACCACAATAGAGCATTGCTGACATATCTCAATGCATAATGCCCTTTTATGAGCCTGTGTCTTCTTTCTTGTTGAAAACCAATTGATAAACTGTGATAAAAACGGTTCAAGCTTTTCTATAAAAAAATACATTGACCGACACCAACTTTTGAAACTAATTTGCATAGGCCTAACTTAACCCACCCCAGGAAAACTAGCTAGCATTTATTTCTAATAGCAACAAAGTATATTTTTTGTTTGTTTAAAAATCTAATTATTATAAAATTCAATGTGTGGGCTTTGAAAATATTTTCTTCTATTATGTTATTTTTTCTAACTGGATATGTATTTCATTCTTTCTGTCTTACCCTTAGATACTTTGTTTTCTAATCAAAACTTTACATTTTCATTTATTATACCTCACTTTTATTCACAATGCTAAACTCACATAGGCCTTTGTGACATAGAAATACTGTCAAATCCAGCGGGAAAAAAATTACTGTCCAAAACATACTGTCGCCCCCTACCTAAGCAATCACATGCGGAATGATGTCACTTTGATTGTCCGCGCAAAGTTTATGAATGAAGACGACGTCATTTGATTTTCAGTGTTATTGTGACGTCACATTTTCGCGGAAAAGTGGAGGGCTTAATATAATTCTCATTTATAACCTTTAAATCGCGGATAACTTATACATGAAATCATGTTAGAATAAAAATAATCGACGTTTGAAATAATAACATTAAAGAAAATTGTTTGAAGTTAATACTAGGTTACTGTTAAACATAGAAAACACTTTAAGAGACATACTTTAAAAATACTGTTTAACTGTTTAATTGTTATTTTCCATGATAAGAAATTGACTGTGTTAACAAGTGTACTTTTATTATTGTTATCAAAATATTAATAGTTGTTCATAGCTGAAATTAAATACAATTATTGAATATTAAAATTGTTCATGGCTCATATACATTGTTCATGTTTGAATGTTTTTTTCGGTATAATAAAATAAATATTACATGTCTGACAGAGTGACATTAAATTTGTCAACTTTTGGAAAAATACTGTCAACCTCATCTTCGCCTCGGTTGACAGTATTTCCTCAAGTTTACAAATTTACTGTCATCCTGTCAGCCATGTAATATTTATATAATATACCCTCATTTAAAACTTACGTAAAATCATTATAATTTGTGAGGGATGAATTTTCATTGATTTTGTGGGTTGACCAATCCATGATATTAACACAAATACATCCTAAAATGACCAAAGCTGATTCCTTTTTTTTTCTCTCCAAAAACATAAATCTTAAAATGTACGTGTCCACTAAAAGTCATGAAAAACACACACAATTTCATGCTGATGAATATACATGATTTTACTGTGATTGTTTTTTTGTTTGACAGAGGGGGAGCAGGAGGCAGCATGACTGGAGCAGGCAGGACTGGGAATGTTGGTCCATCAGATCCAAGGAAGGCACACAAAACTTAACCATGAATTACACGCAGCCATGTGCATTTGATTAAATGTTCAACGTTAATTCACCAGTTTCAACCTATACCTTAATTTACCGTGTAAAGCGCACAACCCCATTTAGCGTTCACAAGTTTTTTAAATGCCAAAATACTTTGTTTGACATCGATCACAATATCATGAAACATTCTGAAAGTGTCTGAAAACACACCAACACACAAAATAATGTTTGTGTCGTATTTCCGGTGTATTGTCAAATATTAAATTATCATAAACCAAAAATAAAATGCTGCATGTACAAGTTTGATGCATATGTTAATCAGCTGCGTTGTGGGAAAAAAGGCCTTAATGATTGTGTACAAAGTGTCTTTTGCAGATAAGTTCAATGCAGTCAACTTTATGGGTTGTTAGCTTACAATATATCTCTTCTTTGCAGGTGTTTAAGTGGAAAGTGTTGTTCCTGATTAGCCTGTGCTGACTGAACTGGCTTATCAAAGGCAACACTTTATGCAACTGAATTAAGCCCTGTTTTCCCTGAGCCTATCTTAACTAGTTCTGTTTTTCTTTACTTCCTTTAAATAAAATTTCCATTGTCGTCTCTGATTAGTGTGTGCAGATATATGAAACATATCAGGATTTTTTTTAATTATTTTTGTTTTGTCAATATGATAAAAAATGTTGTTTTATGACAAATTGATAGTGTTAACGTGACTTGGCCACGCGCCCTTCACCTGTGG
Source organism: Dreissena polymorpha (assembly GCF_020536995.1). Lineage (NCBI taxonomy): Eukaryota > Metazoa > Mollusca > Bivalvia > Myida > Dreissenidae > Dreissena > Dreissena polymorpha. Next base: position 25,157,621 of record NC_068367.1, read on the forward strand.
ATTGCGCAGGCTAATCTTCAGAGACTGTCTATGTAAATGCATTAAGCCCTGTTGTCCCAGAGTGGTGCTCAACTGTTCTTTTTTCAGCGGGAAAAGAGCTCTCCGAGGAGGAGGTAAACTCCCTTGTGCACTCCCTGAACCATAACAACATCGAGGTCGTGAAGCGGAGAGTTGACACACTGAACGCGATTCTGCGCAAGAAACAGAAGTGCACAACGAAGATTGACATGCGCAATATCTTCCCCCAACAGACGCCTAGTAATGAGCCCACCAGTACTACAGAACACCAGGTAGGATCAGGTGTTAAAAAAAAAACTGTAAAATCATTGTTATTCGTGGGACATTAATTTTCGTTGATTTTGTGTGTTAACTTATCCATGAACTTAACACAAAGAAATCGGGAAAAAAAGACTGATGCAAATTTAAAAAAAAAATCCAAAAAATTTGATGTAACCAAATAAACAGTTCCACAAAAAGTAATTTTTTGAAAAACAACAACAACGAATTTCATGCCAACGAATATAATGATTTTACAGATTTTGTTTCCACTTATAACCCAGCCTTTCCTATTATTTTTGCCGACGCTAAAGTTTTGTGGGCATTGCAGGTTGAGATTTTTTTTCATTTTTTCTACATTCAATTTTATTCTCCATATTAAAGGGGCGGTCAACCAGATTGACAAAAAAAGAAAAGTTCTAAAATACTGTCATTAAATGCTTTATATTAATAAATTTAAACATTGAATCTACAATTCTCCAGTAAAAACTCAAGAATAAAATGAAAAAAAGAAATAAAAAAGTAACCCTGAACAGGGCTCGAACCACTGACCCCCGGAGTCCTGGAGTTAAAAGAGTAAAAAGTCTCCCTTTAAGACCAATCGGCCATCCATGCTCACTCAATTAGCGTTGCATTTTATACTTTATATAAGCAATCCTTGTAGTTTCACAAAATATAACGACGACAACAGAACTCTCCAAATTACCTGGTAGACATACTCAGTAAAATTTTATTACCGAATATACTGAAAATATGAAAACTTAACAACATTTTTCAAGTAATGTAATACACCAGTCGTGATATTTTGATCAATACAAACTAATAATTGTTAAAAAATACTGTATTTTATAACTTTTCTTTTTTTGCATTTGTAGTCCCGTAGAAAGATAAATTTAATTTAAGAACGTTCTTACTAGATTCAAGTTTTAAAGGCTTCATTTTCAACCCTTATATACTGATGAGCAGCAAAGAGCATAAAACATTAACATACTGTGAGTTACTCAACAGACTGTGAGTTACTCGCAGGCTGTTCTGGTTTTCTGCTGTTTGCAAAAGCCAGTTTTACTTTGCTTCTTATGGGTGAAAGGGTAAAAGCATGTTGAATAGAGATAAATCATGTTTTTGCAATTGAATCTCATTCTAAAATTACCTAAAACACATTTTTAGCTGACCTAAATACCTTACCCTTTTCATATTTTAGTGAAAACAAACATTTGTTTTTGTTGTTAGTTCAAATGTCAATGAGTTAAATATCTGGAAAAAAAAACACGTACCATATACACGGTCACGTTGTTTTGTCCCTAATTTCACTATAATTAACTGTTTTCACTTAGCAATTTGTGGTTAATTGATTAATTGTAACAGGCAGATTTATGATTCTGTTGTCTTTTGTAATAACTCATTTTAAAATGACTGCCAATGTATGACTGTAATACTGATCAGCAAAACAAGCAAGCAATCAAAATAAACAACAAAAACAAAAAATACTCTTGTTTATTCCTTATTATTTAATAAGACTGGTCTGGTAAATAGACCGGATCCCAATTAACAAAATAAAACTTATCAAGATCATGAATCTTGCTTGTCTATTTCGCATTATATTACTTAAAAAATTCAAAAACAATGCAACACAGAGCTGGCTTGGAACCCCATGTGTCAATTATCAATAAAATTAAGGATTTTTTTTAAATACTTCTCATCCATACCAATAATTGAAATAATTAATCAATAATTTTTATGCGCTATTACACAATTCACAATTTTGATTCAAAAGTTTGGTTTTACCAATTTTTTTTTTACATTTAACATACTGATATTTCCAACTTTAAGGGTACTGGACTGGTCCCCAAAAGGAGATAAAATAATCAAAGAATATGTGTAAACTAGTATGCCCAGGAGAAGTGTGAGGCAGTAAACTGCATGACTGCATGCAATAACTGAAATACGGTTAAATAGAGCAAAACAAGCCAAACAATAGTTTTGTGGGAAATCAGCCCCAAACTGGTAAAAAAAGAAAAGGTTCCGGAAAAACGTTTTCATGTATTTGATCAAAATGTTTATATCATTCCCAGAATACCAAAAATCAACTTGCATGCGTTGGGTGCGTGACTTCTCTTGATTTTGAATGAAAACAACGTTTTAAATGATTTAGAAGACAACAGTCTCCAATAATTATTTTAGGTGTCTACAAATAAACATTTTTTATTTATTTAACCCTTTACCACTTAGATATGTATTTTCACGAATTTGCAGTCCCTTAAAAAGTTGAATTTAATTTAAGACCTTTCTAACTAGATTTAAGTTTTTAATACTTCTTCTCCAAACCTTAGATACTGATGAGCAGCAAACAATATAAAACCTGAACAGACTCTGAGTTACTCACAGGCTGTTCTGGTTTTATGCTGTTTGCACAAAGTCATTTCCACTTTGGCTCTGAGTGGGAAATGGGTAATGAATTTATTTCCCTTCCTGATATTATTGGCACGAGCTTTGTTTACAGATCTGCTTGTAAAGTTTTATCTGCAAATGCAATTTGTTTTCCAATACCCGTTTGAGCTTTTTGTAGACAAAATGATGAGATAAACAGTATAATTAGTAACGATATTCTCAGGCGATCTGTTGTCAAATGAATAAGTTCGCTCTGTCGTAATGGATATGGTGTCCGCCTAGCCATTGGGAGGTCACAGGTTGGATACCCATTCTGTGAGCATTCACTAGATGTTCCCCAAAGTCACCAAGTACTGGTTATAGGCCCAGGAAACGGACTTGAGAGCGTTTCTATAAGCCTGATGCTGTCAATGCAATTGAGCTAAAATAAATAGGTTTAAACTAAATGAATTTTAAGTACTTGGTCCCCCATTTTAGCATCCCGCCCGTCCATCAACCCTTCCCCGGGGCTTGCAGTTGCAGGCCTTAAACGGACAGACGTCTCGAGGAGACAAAAAGGTTGGAGCATGCTTGCACGCCTCCACTAACATCGTCTACTAACACACCGCTATCATCTGTCCATGTTGTCCACTAACATCTGTCTACTAACAAACCGCTATCATCTGTCCATGTTGTCCACTAACATCTGTCTACTAACTAACCGCAATCATATGTCCATGTTGTCCACTTACATCTGTCTACTAACAAACCGCTATCATCTGTCCATGTTGTCCACTAACATCTGTCTACTAACAAACCGCTATCATATGTCCATGTTATCCACTAAGCTTTGTTGTCTACTAACAAACCGCTATCATATGTCCATGTTGTCCACTAACATCTGTTGTCTACTAACAAACCGCTATCATATGTCCATGTTGTCCACTAACATTTGTTGTCTACTAACAAACCGCTATCATATGTCCATGTTGTCCACTAACATCTGTTGTCTACTAACAAACCGCTAACATCTGTCCATGTTGGCCACTAACATCTGTTGTCTACTTACAAACCGCTATCATATGTCCATGTTGTCCACTAACACCTGTTGTCTACTAACAAACAGCTATCATATGTCCATGTTGTCCACTAACATCTGTTGTCTACTAACAAACAGCTATCATATGTCCATGTTGTCCACTAACATCTGTTGTCTACTAACAAACCGCTATCATCTGTCCACGTTGTAGGCATGTTGTTATATTTCTTCCACATTCAGCTGTTGAATTGTGTATGTTGTTATTCTAGTTATAACCCTTTATTTATTTCCTACTAATAGTAAGTCTGGTCAATGCAATTGATGACACTCCATTACTCCGGGAAGGATTCATTGTCGCTCAACCATTCAGTTTTACTACTATTTCCTTCTAACAAACATTGCCAAACAACTGTCATATGTCAATAGTTCAGTTGTATGCATGCTGCTATATACTATTCCCTTTTCAGCTGTTGTTTGGCAACAAACCATGTTTTTCTGTCGTCCTATATTTGTTACCTTCTAACAAACACTGCTGCTGTCATCTGTCAATGTATTAATGTTACGACTGTTGTTATACTTTTCTACTTTTAGCAGCTGCTGTTGTTTAGCAACCAATAATTTATTTCTGTTGTTATTCTAGTTGTACTTTAATATTTGTCTTATATCAGCTATTGTGTACTAACAGATAGTTATTGTGTTTTCATTTCCTTTCTACCTCTATATTTGTCCAGTTACAGCTTTTCATTATTTCAGTTGTCTATTTGTGTTTAGTTACATCCGTTGACTTTTCAGTTGTAAAGAAAAGAGTCTTACAGTGGGACATTTATTTCTTTGTCTGCAAATATTTCAGTCATTACAGCTATGTCCTACTAAAACAAACAGCTATCATCTTCCAAAAGTTCAGTTTTAATGCATGTTGCAACATTTTTCCACTTTCAGCTTTTCAATTTTGTGTGTGTTGTTATTCAAAATTTCACGCCCTCGAACATAAAGGATTTAACAATATTTTAACCCATTTATGCCTAGCGTCTAGAAAAAAGGCCTCGGCAAACAGCGTAGACCCAGATAAGACGCCGCACTATGCAGCGTCTCATCAGGGTCTGCGCTGTTTGCTTAAAGAAATTTCTGTAAGAAATATTCTAAATATAGAAATAAAAATACTAGACATCCCTTATTTTGGAAATAAATTGATCCAATTTAGAAGGATGGAAGAGTCCACTAGGCATACATGGGTTAATTTGTTTACAGGAATTTTCCAAGAAGGACTTTCCACTGACTCCAGATATTGGTTCTACCCGTCCTATTGACTTTGTAAAATGCTCAAAACAAACTATGGGAAAATCCAAATCCGCCGAGGAGTTGACATAATTTGACACAAATGATCACTCTGATGTTGAACAGTTAAAAAAAAAGAGAAAAAAAAACCTGTTTGAAAAGTCCTCAGCCACAAAAACTGAGATTGTTTATTTTAATAATGACAACTGGTCTATGACGGTATTTTTTTTATACCACATTTATAAAGCGCCCTTTTCATACTCAAGATGTGCGTTCAAAGGCGCTTTACAGTTTTTCCCTGATCACTGGGTCATAAATCGTCCGTTAACATCTTGGCGCAGTATGCAGCCACGGCACATTGGCTTATTTCCCTCACAGGTACCCATTTATACACCTGGGTGGAGAGGAGCAGTTGTGGGATAAATTTCTTGCTCAAGGAATTTCCAGCGGTCAGGGCGGGATTCGAACCCTGGACCTCTCGATCACTAAGCTAGCGTCTTACCATTAGTTCAGTGCAGTTATACAGATTATATCACATTGTTGACAGAAGCAATGCAGTTTATGAAGGCAAAGAACCTGTTGGGGACAGTGTGACACAGGGACTTCTTGTGCCCACCAAAATGGCCCTTGGATTTTTAGGCCCTTCCAAAATGACGCAGGGTCCTTAAGGGTCTCTAGGGCTACAGGGACCTTCAGCTTATTCTCAAACAACTCAGAAACCTTCAGAACCTTCAAACACGACACAGGGACCTTTGGCCCCCTTAAAAATTACGCAGGGACCTTTGGCCAATTCCAAAACAGCACAGGGACCTTTATCCCCTTCCAAAATGACACAGGGACCTTTGGCTCCTACCAAAACGACACAGAGATCATCAAGACCATCGTCTTTGGACAATCTGATGATAGCGACAGTGGCTAATGATCAGTCTGATTTGTTTGACTTAAAGGTTTGTGAAGGCAAATGTGTGAGCATATATCTCACAGCTTTCATTCCAAGGAAGATGGTTTCCTGAAACATACAAAAATATGTTTGATTGTTTAGGTCTGACAACTCTGTTTCACTTCTGAAGTCACTTCTGCAGTCTTCACAACTATTTTCAGTTGCATGATTAAAGTGACTCTGTTTGGTGTTTTGTGTACAAGTGTCTTTACACATGGCTTGGAATTCTTGTTTGAATTGGGGTTGATCCTTCTGCTTGTTTTGTTCTAAGAATGAATACTTTAGTTTCCTGTTTCTTACATTGCATCTGTGATTTGTTTCTGAACTAATTGAACATTATGTTTGGTTTTATAAGGTAATGACAGCTGACATGTTTGATTTCTTGGCTGGTATTCATGAAGCTCCTAAGGGTAAACTTAAGAAAATTCCTTAAATAATTAAAGATTCCTTTAGTCTTTTGCTCTTTCATTTTGGTGTCTTTTTTCATTTTATTGGTTTATTTAGTAAATGTTGCATACAAAAACAGTATTTTGGCATTACAAAACTGAAATCATTAGAATTTAATAGAAAATTGAATTTAAAAATGTTCCCTTAAATCCAATCTTACGTAAAGATTGGCCTTATGAGCTTTATGAATACCAGCCCTGGATCTCTGACAACTTTCCTTGGTTTCTTATGTCTCACAATTATGTTTAGTGTTTAATATAAATAAACTGTCTTTGGTTAATTTATCCACTGTTCTTATATGCATCCCACTAACATCTGTTAGTAACTAACATAGGGTGCAGAATCAAAGGGGTTTCCCGGGTTTTACACACGGACTGGACAGAATGTAAACGCACCATTAAGAACTTAATTTTTGCAAATATCTCAAGATATTGAAATACATTTACAAAAAAAACTAGTGCATAAAAGACAGTTTTTCTTGCAATTTGTGCCAATATCTTAAGGTATAAGAATATATTCTTGAATACGTCTGCAATCGTTGAAAAAAATTCACGTTGAATGTAGCATAACCGTGTACAATGCATGCAGTAGATACCGAATTTTTGAACAAGAACGAAGGCTTATTAAATAAAGTAATTCAGATGTATTTCACATTGCAATACGCAGCATACAAATTTGTTTTTTATGACTAGTTGAAATTCTTAAGAAAAATTGTTTTAAAAAGTTATTTGAAATAAAGCACCACTAACTGTTGTGTTTAAATCCATTAAAGTTAAAAAGGGAATCCCACAAAGTCACATGATCCTGCACCCTATATAAGTGTTTGTGTTTTTAGATTTTGCATGTTTTGAATTTATATATCATGCAATTAATTTCTGATTAAGTCATAAAACATATTGTTACTTTAATACACATTTTGAGGCCTTATTTTAAAAAATGTGCTTAATTTCAGAGATCACACTTGCATATCATGGTCCTGTGTCCGTCGTGCGTGCGTGCGTCCGTCCGTGCGTTAACTTTTTCTTTAAACATCTTCTTCTCCTAAACTACTGGTCCAATTGTGATGAAATTTCTCAAAAATGTTCCTTGGGTAAACCTCTTCCAATTTTTTTCAAATTATGCTCCTAGGGTCAAATTTGACCCTGCCCTGGGGAGTCAAACAATTGAAAATTTGCTTATATAAGGCCTATTTTGTGAAAACATTAAAAATCTTCTTGTCCATAACCATAGGGCCTAGGGCTACCAAATTTAGTATGTAGTGACATCTTATAGTCCTCCACCAAGTTTTTTCAAATTATGCCCCTGGGGTCAAATTTGACCCTGCCCTGGGGGGGGTCACAATGTTGAACATTTGCTTATATAAGGCCTATTTTGTGAAAACTTTAAAAATCTTCTCGTCCATAACCATTGGGCCTAGGGCTACCAAATTAGGTATGTAGTGACATCTTATAGTCCTGGACCAAGTTACTTCAAATTATGCCCCTGGGGTCAAATTTGAGCCTGCCCCGAGTGATCAAAAAATGAAAAATTTGCTTATATAAGACCTATTTTGTGAAAACTTTAGAAATCTCCTTGTCCATAACCATAGGGCCTAGGGCTACCAAATGTGGTATGTAGTGACATCTTATAGTCGTCTATTAAGTTTCTTCAAATTATGCCCCTGGGATTAAATTTTACCTGCCCTGGGGGGTCAAAATGTTGAAAATTTGCTTATATAAGGCCTATTTTGTGAAAACTTTAAAAATCATCTCGTCCATAACCATTGGGCATTGGGATACCAAATTTAGTATGTAGTGACATCTTATAGTCATCAACCAAGTTTCTTCAAATTATGTCCCTGGAGTCAAATTTGACCCTGCCCCGAGGGATCAAAAAATTTGCTTATATAAGGCCTGTTTTGTGCAAACTTTAAAAATCTTCTTGTCCATAACCCTGCGGCTTCGGGCTACCAAATTTGGTATGTAATGACATCTAATTAAATCCTCTACCAAGTTTCTTCAAATTAAGACCCTGGGATCAAATTTGACCGTCCCTCAAATTGAACATATGCTTATATATGGCCCATTGTATGCAAACTTTAAAAAAAATCTTCTTGTCCATTACTATTGGGCCTATTTCTACCAAATTCGGTATTTAGTGACATCTAATAGGTCGCTACTTAGTTTGTTCAAATTATGCCTCTGCAAATTTGATCCTAGGCATAAGCGTTCTTGAGTTATCTTCCGGAAACCATTTTACTATTTCGGGTCACCGTGACCTTGACCTTTGACCTAGTGAACTGAAAATCAATAGGGGGTCATCTGCGAGTCATGAACAAGTTTCGTAGAGGACTATTAGATATCACTACATACCAAATTTAGTAGCCATAGGCTCTTTAATTATGAACAAGAAGATTTTTAAAGTTTGCACAAAATAGGCCTTATTTAAGCATATGTTCATTTTTGTGACCCCCAGGCAGGGTCAAATTTGTCCGAGCTGTCAGTAGACTTGGGGATGCAGCTGAGAGAGCATCGAGATGGCTATGGCTAAGGAGAGAAGAGAGGAGCTGGCAGTCGTCTACTGACACGTAGGGGATTGATCAACCCCTGCGGACCCACCACCAGGAGAATGTATCAAGATTAATGGGTCGAAACATTCAGTGACCGGTGGCTCTCGACTGAGGATGTCAGTAGTCCAGCAGTTTAACGACTGTTTACATCTCATACGCTTTACAAATAATTTTCAATGATTTTGTGATAATGCCTCTTTGTTTTAAAGGAATAGGATCATGAAACTTCATAGGTACATTGATCATGACTCGCAGATGACCCCTATTGATTTTCAGGTCACTAGGTCAAAGGTCAATGTCACGGTGACCCGAAATAGTAAAATGGTTGCCGGATGATGATTCAAGAACACTTATGCCTAGGATTATGAAACTTCATAGGTACATTGATCATGACTCGCAGATGACCTTTATTGATTTTCAGGTCACTAGGTCAAAGGTCAATGTCACGGTGACTCAACTTAGAAAAATGGTTTCCGGATGATAAGTCAAGAAGGCTTACACCTAGGATCATGAAACTAGATAGGTACATTGATCATGACTCGCAGAATACCCGTAATGACGTTCAGGTAACTAGGTCAAAGGTCAAGATCACGGTGACTTTACACAGTAAAATGGTTTCCGGATGATAACTCAAAAAAGCTAATACGCCTAGGATCATGAAACTTCATAGGTACATTGATCATGACTCGCAGATGACCCCTTTTGATTTTTAGGTCACTAGGTCGACGATCAAGGTCACAGTGCCAAATAACGTTTTCACACAATGGTTGCCACTACAATTGACGGCCCATATGGGGAGCATGTATGTTTTACAAACAGCCCTTGTTATATTTTGAGATGATTTACAAAGAAAGATGCTATTATTGTATTTGTTATAAATGTGTGAAAGGCTCTTAAGAAGGAACCAGAGATTATGAACCCTTTACCAAACACTAAGAGGATTTTACAGGTTTGTAGCTTACGACTTTATAAACAATTGTGATCAAGATGAGCAATTTCTCCTTTTATCACAATTATTTCTTCCCATACCTGATCATTTCCTTCAGATTCCATTACAATTTAATTGTCGTCTGCAACCTCTTTCAAATTGGGAATGTCCAAAATGTGTCGTTTGGTAAAGGGTTAAGGCATTTTGATTCATATGGGTCTTGTGAATCTGTTTCAAATCAAATGCGTAGATTTGATCTTCAGCATCTAAAAATATGTGAAATAGAAAGAACGACAATATCTTTTGGAGAGATAAATGTACCTACGTTATAAGCAAAAGACCTCTGCAACAATTTCAGGGCTTTTTAGTCAGTTTAGTTAACACGGTAGTAACTTTTACCATATATAAAAAAGCTCACCCTTCCAACTTTTAAGCGCCCAGTGAGACGAGGGATAGAAAGAGAAAGTCACATGCTTGAGTACATTTCAACCCATGCGCATTGCACGTTTTTTTCGTATAACAAAACAGTGGAGCGATACAGGGCCATCATGGCCCTCTTGTTTGTATAGTAATTGGGGTGCCTTACTTTCTGAAGTGTTTATAATTTGTCACAGTTATCTCTCTGTTGTGAAACCATTTTTCCATAACCCATATACACGGTTATTTACCCAACTACGCAAGTGATATGGTCCATTTTGAGTCAAAATGTTTTTGAGCTCAACTGAGCACAATGTGCGCATGGTGTGCTTTTGTGATCGCCTTTTGACCGTCATGCTGTGTCCGTCATGCTGCGTCAACATTTGCCTTGTTAACACTCTAGAGGCCACATTTGTTGTCCAATCTTCATGAAATTTGGTCAGAAGGCTGCCAAGGGGCGGGGCAATTTTCCTTATATGGCTTTATATGGCTATATTTTACCTCACATAAATTTGTTTCTTCTTTGCGTATATAAACTTCACAGGTCCGTTATTTTGAATTGTGCCCTGTAAAGATGCGCGCGCATAGTCAGCGGGCGCTATTTTGAATAGTGCCCTGCAAAGATGCGCGCGCATGTTATAGTGCCCGCTAGAATGTTAGTTATTTGTAAAATGTGTGTAAGTTTTAAAACTCAGAGATTTTCCCTTCATATACTTAGGGTAAACGCACGAGTAATTTGGCAGGTTACAAGTGTGTGTTTTTTTATTATTAATCACATCTTAAAAAATACAAAAATTAAATACTATATGTGGGATCAATGTTTTGCAGCATGTTGTCTGTATTAAAAGCAGATATTTTTATATAAAATGTATCTCAATATGTGAAATTCTTTACAATAAAAATGAGTTTTGTATAAAGATGTGAATTTGTCCGTGTCCAAATTTCGCAGGGAGACAACTCTCGTACAACAATAATAATGTACTTATTATTTATAGTCACGATTCGTTATGAAGGTCACGAGTGTGTGTTTTAAGCTCACCTGAGCACAACGTGCTCATGGTGAGCTTTTGTGATCGCCTTTTGTCCGTCGTCCGTTGTCCGTTGTGCCGCGTCAACATTTGCCTTGTTAACTCTCTAGAGTCCACATTTATTGTCCAATCTTCATGAAATTTGGTCAGAAGATTGGTTTCAATGATATCTTGGATGAGTTTGAAAATGGTTACGTTTGCTTAAAAAACATGGCCGCCAAGAGGCGGGGCATTTTTCCTTATATGGCTATATATGGCTATAGTAAAATCTTGTTAACACTCTAGAGGCCACATTTATAGTCCGATCTTCATGAAACTCGGTCAGAAGATTCATCCCAGTAATATCTTGGACGATTTTAAAAATGATGCCGGTTGGTTGAAAAACATGGCCACCACGGGGGCGGCGCTATTTTCCTTATATGGCTTTAATTAAACCTTGTTAACACTCTAGAGGTCACATTTATTTTCCGATCATCATGAAACTTGGTCAGAAGATTTGTCCCAATGATATCTTGGATGAGTTTGAAAATGGTTTTGGTTGCTTTAAACATGGCCACCAGGGGCGGGACATTTTTCCTTATATGGCTATATATGGCTATAGTAAAACCTTGTTAACACTCTAGAGACCACATTTATTGTCCAATCTTCATGACATTTGGTTAGAAGATTGGTCTCAATGATATCCATGATGAGTTCGAAAATAATTATGTTTGCTTGAAAAAAATGGCTTTCAAGGGGCGGGGCATTTTTCCTTATATGGCTATAGTAAAATCTTGTTAAGACTCTTGAGACCACATTTACTGTCCGATCTTCATGAAACTTGGTCAGAAGATTTATCCGGATAATATCTTTGAAGAGTTCAAAAATGATGCCGGTTTGGTTGAAAAACATGGCTGCCAGGGGGCGGGGCATTTTTCCTGATATGGCTAAAGTAAAACCTTGTTAACACTCTAGAGGCCACATTTTTTTTCCGATCTTCGTGAAACTTCGTCAGAAGAGTTGTCCCAATAATATCTTGTTATCTTAGGTGAGCGACTTTGGGCCTTTCAGGCCCTCTTGTTTTTTTTAATCACATGTTAAAAAATACAAAAATTAAATGCTAGTTTTGATATCAATGATTTGCAACATGTTGTCTGTGATTTAGGTAGTTATCTCTATATAAAATGTATCTCAATATATGAAATGCTTTACAATTAAAATCAATTTTGTATAAAGAAGCGATTTTTTTCCGTGTCCAACTTATGAAGGGAGACAACTCACGCACAACAATAATAGGGTACATATAATTAATGGAAATGGTAACTGAAAAAAATGATGTAATTTATATTGTGCTATTTATTTGTATTTCTATTGACATTTATCTGCACAAAGATGTTCGGTATAATATAAGAATTAGAAAACCTCACTTCAGGCCCAATGGCAGAATAGTGACCAGCCAGGCAGCCCCAAATAGTATATGGACCGAAGCCAACTATTTGGGGCTGCCTGGCTGGTCACTATTCTGCCATAGGGCCCTCAGTGAGGTTTTCTATTTCTTAAATAGTAAAACCTTGTTAACACTCTAGAGGCCACATATATTGTCCAACCTTCATGAAATATGGTCAGAAGATTTGTCTTATTGATATCTTGGATGAGTTCGAAAATGGTTTTGTTTGCTTGAAAAACATGGCTGCCAAGGGGCCGGGCATTTTTGTGTTGAGGCAATTAATGACAGGCCAGCACCTAAACCAAAAGCTCAAATATGGCTGTGGTGAATAATTATGCTTCTGTACGTTCAAGTAAGGAGTCATCATGCATGTTTGAATTAAGTTGCATCAAACGATCACTATTGTGCGATGCGCAACCCCTCTGTCTTTAGATTTAAGTTTAAAGCCAAACTAACTCCAGGTCATGGGTAAAATATTCATGATACAGCTTGCTTTTGGCTTTTCAAAAAGTAAACAATAAACAAAACGTGCATCGGTGTGTATGATAAATATATGTTGTATGAGATATTTGACATCACGCACATTTTTTGTTAAACTAGAGTGGAGTCATTGAATGGATTAATATTTAACAAATAAAAGGGGTATTAAACACACCTAGTTATCCCCCGCCATAGGCGGAGGGATATTGTTTTGGCGTTGTCTAGGGCTGTAACGTACATTCGAATATTCGAATGACTCGAATATGGCTGTGGATGAATCGTATTCGTTATTCGCCACCTCCAGAACCGAATATTTGACGAATACAAACAACGTGATTCGAGTTTGAAAGTTTAATCATCTTACCTTACAAATGCAGGTTCATACAATTAACCCTATATTAAAATGTTCTTCTCCTTATTCCGGCGTTTTTCATCATGTTTACCCCACCCACTATGTTACACAGTGAGATTATCAACAAAAATGGCGGGCACCGGTTAAATATTAACGACATTGAAATGAAAAATCTTTCGATGGTTGTTTAATGTTTATTTACGTAAATACGAGTGATTTGATGCTGAAACATACACACACAGGATTAGCAGATGGGGTTTCTTTTTGTTTATATATACGACAATGATTGTGCAACTTATCAACACACATGGAGCTTTGCAAAGGGAATGCTATTGGTATCGTTGACATGCCTGCCAAATACATGTCGTTTGTCTGGCGCTACTTTGGTTTCCCAAAAAAAGACGATTAGACGAAGACAATTTGCAGTGTTTTGTTATTTCAAAGTGTTATATTTCATATTTTCAGTATGCAATGATGCTCAATTAATCAAATTGTCTAATACACATAGTTTCATACTATATAATGTCATGTCAAGTTGTCAGTATTACTTTTGTTCATTGAAATTCATATTCGCGAATAAATATTCGTATTCGCTACCCTGTATTCGTGATACGTATCGTATTCGTCACCTAGTGTATTCGTTACAGCCCTAGCGCTGTCCGTCCGTCCGTCTTTTCGTCTGTCCGGCACTTTTGTGTCCGGAGCCATATCTTGGAAGTGCTTTGGTGGATTTCATTGAAACTTGGTATGCGTATATATATGGATAAGAGGATGATGCACGCCAAATGGCATTGTACACCATCTGTTAATAACGGAGTTATGGCCCTTTGTATCTTGAAAAATGCATTTTTTGTGTCCGGAGCCATATTTTGAAATTGCTTCAGCGGATTTCATTGAACCTTGGTATGAGTATATATATGACTAAGAGAATGATGCATGCCAAATGGCATTGGACACCATCTGTTAATAATGGAGTTATGGCCTTTTGTATCTTGAAAAAATGCTTTTTTATATAAGCTTAGAGCTTTATCACCATAAACACATGAGTCAGAGCCATGAACCTTGCAATAGTTGTTCTCAATCATCCGGGGATGCTTCACATTCAACACCCATAATCCGAGGGGCTAAGGTCAAGGTTACACATTGAGGTCAAAGGTCACAAATTTGATGAATTATTCATTATTTAGTAATTCCTGTACTATGCATCAAGGAGTTCTGTAATAACTGTCCACAATTGTTCTCCATTATCTACCTGCGTGTCAATATAACACTTTTGTGTCAAGAAGCATATTGGCGGGGGATATCAATTCAACGAATTTGCTTGTTTGTCTAATTATCACTTCATAAAACGACTCCGCTGAATTTATTTAAACAAAATGTTTGCAGTGATATTTTTTAATATTGTTAATTTATGTACCCCATGGCAAAATATGTTTAATTATCACGATCAAGATAGCATGTTGTACACTTCTGCCTTACAGTTGCTGGCATCTCAAGTTCGTGTTTAAACCAATTATTTTGGTACATCCTACTCAGATTACACTCTTCAAAAGAAATCATGTCTAGATTTCTTTGCTGATATGTAAATTTGTGTAATATTAGCTACAAACATGTTCGGTATTACGCAGATTTGGGGACATATGATGCTACATGTGCAGTATCAAACTGAAATAACTCTTTGGCAAAAGCCAGTAAAAACAATATGTTTTAATTATCAATGTTTAAATGGTAAATAAGTTAATAGATATGATGAAGCGTATTTTCCAACATAATTTTGTGTGGGATGATATATTGCATGTTTACTTTTAAAAGCACACAGGTGTTCAATAACCATGAAAGCACCTAGCCAGTCATTAAAAGCATGATTACAATAGCATGTTTAGAGAATATACTGATGTTGCATGTTGGTGTGTATTTTTACGCCCCCCTTCGAAGAAGAGGTGGTATATTGTTTTGCTGGATGTCTGTGTGTATGTCAGTAGGTCAGCAGACCATTTCGTTTCTGTTCAATAACTCGTCAACAAATTGTATAATTGGCTTGATACTTCACAATTGTGCATTGGCCTTTGAGAGTAGATGACCCCTATTGAAATTGGGGTCACTAGGTCAAAGGTCAAGGTAACTGTCACAATAGACCAGTTGAATGGTATTGTTTACATTCGGGATTTTCCGCGCATGCTCACTGACTGCATGGTTGGCAAAAACACTGGTTACAGTAACGTAAAACATGTATATGTCACGTAATCGTTCATAGTTCATGGACGACACACAGTTTCTAGCAATGTTCATTACTCTTAAATTACTGGTGTGTAGCCTATCATTTAATATCTCGTCATGCGCGTATTGCCAAGATGACGAGATTTGCATTAACTACCATTTTCTCATGCCGCACATGGGACAAGTCGGTCTCTCCCTATTTATGTTGGTTTCTCTGCATAACGTAGGATAAAATATTCAACAACACATTTCATTTTCTAATCCAGTTTTATGTCTGACATAACTAATATTTTCAGTTGTACAAATACGTTGTGATTGCTACATGATTGTGTCTTTTTCCATCTGTCCACCTCTAGGTCTAAACGCTAACTGACTAACTATTTCACTCTAACATTTGCCCCGTGAAACTCAGTTATGAATCCCATTGGTCAGTCTTCTAAATAAGCTGATTGGCTAGATTACTTAGAACCCCATTGGTCAGTCTATGCGTTGCTTGACCAATACAAACATAGACGGCCTTGTGTCAACTATACTATTCGTTAATCTCTCCCTCATCGATAAGCTTATTTGAACATATGTGCACTTTGTGACTCTCATGTTTACTGGCCCTTTTGATAAAATTTTCAATATTTCTTACATGAGGTAAACCCACATATTACACCTACAATTTCTAACCATAATGTGACACAACATATCCTCCCAATTTGATTTTTATGTATTTTAGGATACATAAAAATCTTTAAGAATTTAAGTATGGAAGTAAACGAAAACATATTAACTTATACGATGAAAAAATCAAACACGCAAACATGAAAACATCAGTGACTAAAACATATGTATGATGAATATCTGCAAATTATTAATGAAATTTTTAACGAATGTTTCTGCTGAAATAATAAAACGTCGGAATATTTGAATAGTCAATGTCAATCACAATGAAGTGGAATGCGTCACTGATTTGGGAAATCCAATACGAATAGTGTCCATTTTTGCCATCTTTGCTGGAGGCGATGTGGCGTCTGGGTGAAGAGATGAGACGTCCGGTTGGAGAGTATGTGACATCTGGTTGTAGATGGTAACATGCAGTCGATTGAAGACGGCGGCTTCCGAATGAAGACGATGATTGTCGGTCGGAGAAGCTGTTGGTCCTCGGTTGTCGCACGATTTAGAATACTTCAAACGTTTATTATATAGAGTTCTGAAGAATGTCTGCGTTCATGACTGTAGTATTATAATAATTGTTTATGTACACGTAATTAAGGTAACACACATATATATAAGTTCATAGACGATAAAATTTTCACCTTATATATGTACAAAGTACGCGCGATTTTTCATCATCAAGTCCTTTCATATCAACGTATCTTTAAAATCATTTTCGACGACGCGTGAAATGTCCATTAACAGTCCACTCGTTGTATGGTACTGATGCTGGTTCACAATTTGGATCAATGTCGACAATGTTGTATCCTAATTGAAGTCGTCTGTTACGTCATCTTAGCCTCGACGGATACATCGTCGTCGAAGATATCTGTATGTCGATGACATATTCGTCTTCTTTGTCGGGGCGTTAAGATCTGATCACGATCTCAAATGCGTTATGAACGCATGTTGCTGCAGGCAAACCACGCCAACGATGTCAGGAGCGCTGTTGTTTTCCTTAACTTGTATCGCATTGGCAAATCTTATAGGGTTAATTACATGCAATAATAAACGGGCCTTCTAAT
Organism: Dreissena polymorpha; assembly: GCF_020536995.1. NCBI lineage: Eukaryota > Metazoa > Mollusca > Bivalvia > Myida > Dreissenidae > Dreissena > Dreissena polymorpha. The sequence continues at coordinate 25,175,088 of NC_068367.1, forward strand.
TACATATTGATAGTAAATGGAATTTGTTATATAAGCACTCAGATTACTTACCACACCTGTGAGAATATACCAAAATAAAATGAAAGTGCTAAAACAACGCTATTCTCATGACACAAATTTATTATGTTTTATTTAAACTATACGCATTTGTCTATTCAATCAAATGCATTGTGCTTTATTATGTTTTATTTACTTAGAGAACAAGAATTTACAAACAAAATCCCTTGTCTTAATGTAGTCATTCTTATAAAGAAACGAAAAAACTAACTATAAATTTGATCAGTATCAAAAATTTAATGAATCATAGCAATATAGTTGTATCTTTCACATTATACTAATAAAAAGTACAGTGCTTTGCTTTTAAGGATATTTACGAACTGTATTAAAATGTTATATACGCCTAAGATGGTGTTTACTTGAGCGCTGTAGGGCATAAGCTATCGTTAGTTAATGTCATTGTCAAGTGTGTTATCATAAGCTGGTCTGATACGCGTATATTTGTATGATGCCTTATGTGCAAACATACTAAAGCGTCGGTCAATAGGATTAGATCGATATGCGATACAGGTATTTTGCGTCGTTTGGAATGATACCTAATACTTCTATAATCAATTACGCAGACCCTAGTATACATTCAATCCGAACTTGTATCGTTATGTACCTTGGGAAATTGGAATTACACTTATATAATCAATTATTTAAATTTCATAATTTTGAAGTAATGTTGACCTACGAGCCTAATTGTTTATATAGAACTAAGACCATATCAACAGATGTTCCCGATAATTGAATTACATTGGGGAAATGAAACCATATTTGCATAATCAATTATTCAAACTTCATTATTCGGTGTGACATTAAACTTTATGTTGTGTTTGCCTGTGAATGCCTGTGAATAATTTTATACGGCCTGAACAAATAAGATTTTCTGTTGACCCCTTTCATATGTACCGTTACAACGATAAATGAGGTAATAACAATCCTATATGTCGATAGGTTGGCCTGTTCCGTTAATCAAATGTCTGTCAGTTATATAATCCTTCAATTTCCTAATCTTAACATATGGTATTAAACTTTTCAATTTATTTACCCCACCCAGGACGTAAACGTATTCGTGTTGATACTTGCAATAAATCTTAAATCAGGTCTTATTTTATGCAAGTATCTCCCAAAGTTTTATTACGCTTCAGAGCTGTTTGCTATTGCGCACGGATAATTGGAATTTCACCCGTATACTAAAATATGACATTTCCATTTCATTCTATACCCGGAAATCACTGCTAATGACGATACATCATCAAAATCGGCCGGTAGCGTCCTCTATAATCCTCTATTTACATAGTTAATACATATACATTCAAAACATATTTCGCTATATACACACATTTTGAGGTCTTTAAGTCTCGACATCTATTTCGCTTTATTTTGTAGTCCATTCATTTACATGTGTTCAGCCATTGTCTGAAGGCACGTGAAAATTGCTTTCTTCATGGCGTAATTTGAACGTGAAGTCTTTTTTGTCAATTTTCGTTTTTCGTGTTTTAACGCTACCGCGTCAATTTGCATCTGATCATCTGAAGAATCATTTTCAAACCTACGTACCGGTGAGTTTTGTGAATTACTGTTATCGTAATGCATCGTATCTGATTCGCTGGAGCTTGACTGTATATTTGCGAATTGTTTGTTTCTCAAATGTTTTTGCAATTCGGCAAGCGAAATATTGTCTTCGCCATCCGTATTATCTCTAATCTCTCGGGTCTGTTGAGTAATAACAGGTAACCAATGTACTGACGTATTTGAATCGTTATCAGAAGATGATGTGTCTTCTGCAAAGGCTAAATTTGCTTTCCTAATCGGGCGCGCTAGCGGTATTTCTATCATTTGCCATTCATCGATATTTGCGTGCCTTATTTGATCAGCGTGAACTTTGATATTTGAGTTGTCTAACTGATTCTTTATTACGTATGTTAACGGCGACTTTTGTTCGATTATACGATAATATGGCCTCCATTTACTGTCTAATTTATTTGTACGTTGAAAGTTTTTGTAGTAAACGGGGTCATTGATTTCGAATTTAATATCTTTCGTATTTTTATTCGCATAATCAGCTTATCTACGTTTCGATTTTTGAATTTGGGCACATACCTTTTTAAATGATTTGTGTTGTTCTTCTTATATTATTTTATGATAATCTTCACCGTGATATTTACGTCTAGGCTTTAACAAGTTATCTATTGGAAGAATATGGTCTCTATTAAAAAGTAAGAAGAACGGTGTGTGCTTCGAAGTCTTGGATGTACTAAATCTCATTGCCGCTAAAGACATGTTTAAATGTAAGTCCCATTGGTGTACATTTTCTTGAACCCGTTTTGATAGTATATTGTTCATAGTCCCATGTGAACGCTCGTTCACGCCGTTAGCCGCGGGATGATATATTGTCGTCTTTACGTGGTCAATGTTCATTGATTTTAATGTTTCAGTGAATGCCGTGCTAGTGAATTCTTTACCGTTATCAGTTATAATACTTATAGGACAACTACGACGGCAATAAATCTCGTTCATTAACAGGTGTATTACGCTATCAGAAGATTTATCTGGTGATGGGAATGCTTCTATGTATCCTGAGTATTGATCTGCGAAACATATTATATATCTATTTCCGGAAAGAGTTTTCGGATATGGCCCGCATATATCTATGGAAACAACTCAAAACGGAAACGGCGGTATTTAGGTATCCGATGATATGGGAGCTTTAATTGCTTTTAAGTTTCTACTTTGACATATAATGCACTTAGATACATAATCATTCAATTCTTTGAACATTTTAGGCCAGAAATATTTCTCTTTCAGTGTCTGAAAAAGCCTTTGAGACCCAGGATGCCTATTTTCATCATGATATTGCTTGACAACTGAATCAGTCAGGTGTTTAGGTACAAAACGCCTGAGAGTAGGTTCCTCATCTACGTTTGATATGTAGTACAGTATTCCATCAACCGTAATATATCTATCATCTTCAATCTTGTTCTGTTTCCCAAATCTTAATCTCGCTTTAATCTCAGATATATGAGGGTCTTTTTCTTGTTCTATTTGCATATTAAGCCCTGATATGTTATCGTTCGACGCTGTGTCGTAGGCTGGGAATGGCTGCCGGGTAGTAATATTATCAATTATTTGCTTGTGGTCAATGTTTGTGAAGTCGATTACATTAATTACGCTTGTTTGATCTTGTTTATTTATTTGCGAATTATTTTTAAAATGTTTATCGTTAATATCTTATTCTATTTCTGTTTGATCACATTGATTATTCTTTATTTTGTTTTTTGGAGGTCGGCTTAAAAAGTCGGCAATAATATTCTTTTTTCCCGATATACATTCGATATTGCAGTTGTAACCCGCTATACTTAAGGCCCATAATTGCATTTTCTTGTTTTGCATCATACTTTCGAGCAAGTACTTAAGCGGCTCATGATCCGTTCTGATAACAAACTCAGCATTGTGTAAATAATGGTGTAATTTACTTAGACTGTAAAATATGCTGTAACATTCTTTTTCAATGGTACTATATTTGCATTGCGTTGGGCTTAATCTGTGCGATATGAAAACTATCGGCTTTTCGATTTTGCATTTTTGAGTCAAACAGGCTCCTACGCATTTATCAGATGCATCAGTATACAGTATATAACCTATTTTTGGATCAGGGTATGAAAGATAAGAGATTTGCGTAAATGAGTCTTTTAATTGTATGAAACTATCTTCGCATTGTTTTGACCATTTAAATGGGACATTCTTTCTCGTGAGATTAATGAGAGGCTCGACTACTTCTGAATACGATGGACAAAATCTCCTATAAAATCCTGCAGCACCTAAGATAGATCGTACATCGCGCACGCACTTTGGTCAAGGGAATTGTCGGACCGCTTCCACTTTTAACGGATCCGGCCTTATACCGTTTTGATCTATGATGAAGCCTAGGTATCTAGTCTCTCTTTGTAAGTATTTACATTTTGATAGTTTAAGCTTTAGGTTATGTTTACTGAGACTTTGTAGCACTGTATTTACGTGCGCTAAGTGAGATTGTAAGTCAGGTGAAAATATTAGAATATCGTCTAGATACCCACAGCGAAGCTCTAACAGCCTTTGAGTACTTTATTAGCCAATTCTTGAAATATAGCACCGGCGGAGGAGGCACCAAAGGGCATAACGTTAAATTGAAATAGATCCCTGAATCCCGAAGCAAAAGCTGTTTTTTCTCTGTCCTCTTCCTTTATAGGTATTTGCCAATATCCCGATATCAAATCTAAACTGGTGAAATAATTACTTTTACCTAATAACGCCAATATATCATCTATTAGTGGTAATGGATAGGCAATTGGTTTTGTAATTTTTTTTAATTGTCTAAAATCAACGCAAAACCTTTTCTCGTCGTTATTATCTTTGTTTGAGTCATGTGTATTTTTCTTTTTGTCTACCAAAACAATAGGAAAACTCCATGGACTTCTCGATGGACTTATTATGTTTGCGGCTAGCATTTCGTCAATGGCTTTGTCTATGAATACCTAATTGTCTAATGGTGTTCGATACGGTTTCAATTTAATTGGCGGATGATCCCCTCTATCTATGGTAAACTCTATCGCTGAAGTTTGTGTTGATTCTAAATTATTTCTTGAGAAGAGAGTTCTGTGTTTTAAGAGTAACGGGAGAATATTTTCTTTTTGATCTTCACCTACACGTAAATCTGATAAGATTTTATCTTTAGATAAGCCTGATTTCGGCTGATTATTTTTTATAACTTCTTGTACTGAGCATATTTCATTATCATTGACCGATTTTATTCGCCCTATGGCACAGTGTCGTCTAAGCCTTATTGTTTTGTGCGTTTTGTTTATAATTAAAATGGGAAATTGTCTACCACGCGTTGTCTTGACTACTGAATTAACAATTGTTAAACCAGGTTCATTATCAAAGAAAGAATTGCTTATTCCATTAAAATCATAAATTGTATTTGAACGTATGCAGTTTCTTTTAGCTTGAGCAAAAAGTCTATATGCAGATTGTGGTTTTAAAACAGTATGTCTAGTTAATCTCGCTATCGTTGAAAGATGTACATCTTCTTTTAGAGGTACATGACAGTTATCAATCCTCAAGCATCCTAAATCAAAGTATAAACGGACAATATTATCTTGTAAAAAGTTTCTTCCTAAAATAACATTTCTATTTATGTTACTTACTTCAAAAAACATGTGCTCTTTATATATGCTCCCTATTTTGAATCTCAATTTTACACTTCCGTGGACATGTAATGAATTTCCGTTTACCGACTTTAGATTTACTTTTTTAAATATCAGTGCTGGTTTTTGTTTCAACATATCATAAGTACGTTTACTCACGATAGAACACTCGGCCCCAGAATCAACCAGGCTCCTAAAGTGAAAACCACCTGTTGAAATAACACAAGAATTTGGACTACCACACAAAGTGATATTATATGTCTCGACTTTTTCATTCTTACCATAAACCCCTTTTTGATAAGAATTTCCTAGTTTTTTTATTAATGTACGTTTTTCTTTGAGTACATTCTCTACTAAAGTGTCCTAATTTACCACAATTCCAACAATCAATTTTATCTTTCCGATTTTTATCATATTCGTCCTTGCGCCCGTTACCGTTTTGACCTATCGTATGACCGTTCCGTCCTACTGTATATGCACTTATTTCGCGTTTCCTACGGCGACAGATTTCAATAGAATGACCGTGTTTCTTGCAATATGTGCAAACAATAGATGACCTAATATAATCGATATCTGTCTGAATATTATCGGTCGTAATGTTATCAAGTCCATTTATTTGCGATCGTAACTCAAATCTAGCCCTGATACTTTGTTCATGTCTTGCGCTTTTAACAGCATTTTATAGGGTTGCATGATTTTCGCGCATTAATTTAAGTCTCAAATAATCGTGCGATAATCCGTCGATAAAAATTTCTACTTACTGTTTTTCTATAATGTCTGAATTTCCTTCAATATTTTCGTATGCATCAGTCGAAGAGATAAAAGTCGCTCAGCGTATATTTGAACATTTTCGTCGGTCTTTTGTTTGGTCGTCTTTTATAATGTGAAAGCATATTGTGGGTCTTGAATTTCCGCAAATCTTAGTTTAAGTTGTTCTTTTAAATCTGACTATGTCCCTGTCGTATCGTCAGTCAAAAAGCAATGTATGTAATCACTAACATGCCCTTTACTAGATTGATAAGCAACAAATTTTAATTCATTCTCATGTAAATTGGTAAGCGTTCAATATTTTTCTACATTTTTAATCCAATTATTAAATTCTTTTGAATTTCCATCAAATGATTGTACAACCTCTGAAATAGTCTGAGTGCTTATGGCCGTTTTAACATCTTTAATTTGTTCATTTAAATTTTGGAAAAAATGAGGGATTATTTGATTTGCCATTTTCATACAAGCGTTAGGAAATAAAACAGTCACTCACCAGAAGTTGCAGAATATGTGCGGTCTGATGTCGTTGTTCCCGGCTCGCGGTCGTTGTTACTGGTTACAGAAGATGCCAAAACGGAGTTTCTACGCGTTGTTTTTCATGGCTTCGTAATCTTAAGTGGAAGTATTTCTTTGTTCGAATCCTTGGTACACGGTCACCATTTAATGTCCTGTGTCACGTAATCGTTCATAGTTCATGGACGACACATAGTTACTAGCAAAGTTCATTACTCTTAAATTACTGGTGTGTAGCCTATCATTCAATATCTCGTCATGCGCATATTGTCATGATGACGAGATTTGCATTAACTACCATTTTCTCGTGTCACGCATGGGACAAGTCCGTCCCTCCCTATTTATGTTGGTTTCTCTGCATAATGTAGGATAAAATATTCAACAACACAATATATAAGTTTCTAGTCCAATTTAATGTCTAACTTAACTAATATTTCAGTTATACAAATACGTTTTGATTGCTACATGATTGTGTCTTTTTTCCATCTGTACACCTCTAGGTCTAAACGCTAACTGACTATTTCCCTCTAACATTTGCCCCGTGAAACTCAGTTATGAATCCAATTGGTCAGTGTTCTAAATAAGCTGATTGGCTTGATATTAAGAATCTCATTGGTCAGTCTATGCGTTGCTTGACCAATACAAACATACCCGGCCTTGTGTCAACTATACTATTATTTAATCTCTCCCTCATCGATAGGCTTATTTGAACATATGTGCACTTTGTGACTGTCATGTTTACTGGCCCTTTTGATAAAATTTTCAATATTTCTTACATGAGGTAAACCCACATATTCCACCTACAATTTCTAACCATAATGTGACACATATATGTCTTTTGTTTAGTCAATAAAACGATACAAAAATCCGAAATAAACATTAAAACTCTTAAATAATAGTGCAAACATATAATATTTAGTACCAATAAATGTATTTTCATAAATATAATTTCCTCTGTATAAAAATACGAATTAGTTATTAACATCAGAGTAAACGTGGTCGGAAGACTAAAAACTGGCAATCCCACAAAACAAAACAATACATATTCTTTCGTATTCTTTGTGATAGATTTTGATAAATGATATTTCAAAGATAATAACACATACATTTATTTGATTATAATTATAAGTGGTGTAGATATTGTTATTTTTCATAAGCGAACGAAAGTGTAAAAGGGGCATTTAATCAATTAAAAAGAAAGAAACCCTTAAAGCGGAATACATTACAATTTTTATGCCCCCCTTCGAAGAAGAGGGGGTATATTGCTTTGCTCATGTCGGTCGGTCTGTTGGGCTGTCGGTCGGTCTGTCGGTCTGTCGGTCCGTCCACCAGGTGGTTGTGAAATGATAACTCAAGAACGCTTGGGCCTAGGATAATGAAACTGCATAGGTACATTGATCATGACTCGCAGGTGACCCCTATTGATTTTGAGGTCACTAGGTCAAAGGTCAAGGTCACGGTGACCCGAAATAGTAAAATGGTTTTTGGATGATAACTCAATAATGCATACGCGGCCAACAGGGCGAACTCTGAACCATATAACTGAAGAAACTGGTCTGTAATCCTAAATCTATAATTATCAGTCCAATGAGACATCATCCTTTGAGTAAAATAAAGTGGATCAGTAAACATATTATCAGAATATGATTTCTTTTTTTATATTTTGTATATTAAATATTGTGTTAATGTTTAATTTTATTGATTAATATAAATATAAGCAGGACAGGGGAGGTAATACACTATTATATCTTTCTTATATACAGGGGAAATAAATGCAATAAGTTAAAATTTCATGTTTAATGCATACAGGATATCCCCCCCCCCATTTTTTTTTAAACATCATCTAATAGATTACCACACCCCACATTAAACCCCCTATCACTCCCCACCCCCCTATCCCCACCCCCCACATTATTACCTACCCCTCTCAACCGCAACCCCCCCCTACATCCCACCCCACACCCCCCCAATTTTTTTTTAAACATCTTATAAATTACCCCACCCCACATGATTCACACCCTCTCACCCCCCCCTACCCCCACCCCCCACCCCCACCACCCAAACCCCCCCCCATTTTTTTAAACATCTTTATAAATTACCACACCCCACAGTATACCCCCATCTCAACCCCCCTAACCCCCCATCCCCCTACCCCCACCCCCCAAAAATGTTTTTTAATTTGTTAACATCTAATAAATTACCACACCCCACATTATTACCCCCTCTCAGCCCCCACCCCCTCTACACCCCCACCCCCCAATTTTTTTAAACATCTTATAAATTACAAACACCCCACATAATACCCCCTCTCACCCCCCCTACCCCCCCTATCCCCCTACCCCCCACCCCCCTACCCCCCACCCCCCAAAAAAGAAAATAATAATATTTTTTAAACATCTAATAAATTACCCCACCCCACATATACCCCCCTCTCACTCCCCCCTACCCCCCACCCCCCCCACCCCTACCCCCCCCCAATTTTTTGTTAAACATCTAATAATTACCCCCCCCACATTATTACCCCCTCCCACCCCCTACCCCCACCTCCCCACCCCCCAATTTTTTTTAAACATCTTATAAAATACTACACCCCACATAATATTCCCCTCTTAACCCCCTACCCCCACCCCCCTACCCCCCCACCCCCCCAATTTATTTTTAAACATTTAATAAATTACCACACCCCACATTATTACCCCCTGTCATTCCCACCCCCCCCCTAACCCCCCACCCCCCATTTTTTTAAACATTTTATAAATTACCACTCCCCACATTAAACCCCCCTTTCAACCCCCTACCCCCCACACCCCTACTCCCCCCACCCCCCTACCCCCCACCCCCGCACCCTCCAATTTTTTTTTAAACATCTAATAAATTACCACACCCCACATTACACCCCCCTCGCACTTCCCCCTACCCCCCCCCCCCCCCCCACCCCCTGTCCAACAATCTTACCAAAGTCAAAATGTGTTTAAGACTACTTATAAAACAATGCAAATAAATATGTGGGATTCAAAGTCAAAATGTGTTTAAGACTACTTATAACACTATGCAAATAAATATGTGGGACTTCGTTCATAAATTCGCTGTACATAAAGGAAGTGGAATGCATCTAATTTAATACAGCTATTGTGTCTATGTCATTATACATGTACATATACTAATGCACATCAGAGCCTGTTGTTTGGTCTCTAGATGAGCCAAGTGTACCAACTGTGTTTTGTTGTATCAAATGAACAGTGCAAAGAAACTGTTTCCATGGCAACTTTGACTTCAGTAGAATGTACTGGTTTACCAGTCAATATTTAGTGCAGTTTATAACATCCATCCATAAAGGAGACATAACATTGATTAATTGCTTGCATCTATTCACAATAGGGTGTCATTATTTTGATATGTGTACATACTGTAATTCAATTATCAGCAGTAGTGTTTGCATGATGTTAATGTCTTAACTGCCAGTAAGTTATTAATAACACAACTCTGTAATCTCATAATCTATATATGTCATGTTTATATTCAAAATGAAGCATTTTCTTAGAGGAACATGGGAGTGCTAATTGTTGTTTTGTATTTGTTTTACTATTCTTTTTATACATGACTTCGAGTAAATTGTCATGTTTTCTTTGTCTTACCTGAGGAATCACAGAGGGAGGGGCTGAAATGCCTTGTCTTACATTCTGATCTGTCAATCACAGTTTGAACACTACTCCATGAGCAAGCAACAGCCAATTGAAATTGAAGTAAGCCCAGAGAAGATGTATTGAAGGACATTATTTGACATTGACTATTGGCCAATGTCTTTCTAGTCTGAGGGTGTATAAAAGATGCTGCACAGGACTTATCATCATTCTGAAACCTAAATTAGACTGTTAAAAGAATCTGTTTTACTGGTGAATATAATTTTGGACATTTGGCGCCAGACGTAGGATCACAACAGAAAGGAAACTGCGCAACAGAGAAGACTATTTGGAGGTGAGTTTTTTTCTTTATTTCTTTTTATCGGTGCTATTACAAAACTCTTATCATCACAACAGTCATGTACATTAATATCACACACATTATCAGATACAACTTAATTGTTTTAAAGTATTGAAACGGTGTGATTTAAAATGAGTGAAAGATAGTAAGGTGCGATAGCTGCATGCTTAAGGTAAAGTGTATATATTTAATTCTTTGCATTGATATTTATTTAAAAGTTACTATAATCAAACGTTCTCCTTTACAGACACAGAACACCCTGCGGGGTCCTGTGGTTAGTTTTAAGGCATGTGGTGGGTTGTATTTGTTAAGTTTATAGCTTTATGCTGTTGCATGGGATAAGTTGTAGAAATAGTCAGTCAATTTTCCATATCTCCTAGGGAGACTTTTAACACAAAATACTAACCTCCTTCGTGGATGATGCTCCCACAACGTAGTGTAAGAACTTCTCTATGGCATGCGATAAGGTATATATTTAATTCTTTGCGTTGATATTTATTTCAAAAGTTACTTTAATCAAACGTTCTCTTTACAGACACAGAACACCCTGCGGGTCCTGTGGTTAGTTTTAAGGCATGTGGTTGGTTGTATTTGTTAAGTTTATAGCTTTATGCTGTTGCATGCGATAAGTTGAATAAATAGTCAGTCCATTTTCATATCTCTTTAGGGAGACTATTAACGCAAACTACTAACCTCCTTCGTGGATGACTCTCCCACAACCTAGTGTAAGAAATTCTCTCTAGGTAGTTGCATGCGATAAGTTGTAGAAATAGTCAGTCAATTTTCGTAATCTCCTTAGGGAGACAATTAACACAAAATACTAACCTCCTTCGTGGATGACTCTCCCACAACGTAGTGTAAGTAATTCTCTCTAGGGCATGCCATAAGGTATATATTTCATTCTTTGCGTTGATATTTTGTTTTAAAGTTACAATAATCAAACGTTCTCTTTACAGACACAGATCACCCTGTGGGGTCCTGTGGTTAGTTTTAAGGCATGTGGTGGGTTGTATTTGTTAAGTTTATTGCTTTTATGCATTTGCATGCGAAGTTGTAGAAATAGTCAGTCAATTTTCCAAATCTCCTTAGGGAGACTATTAACACAAAATACTAACCTCCTTCGTGGATGACTCTCCCACAACGTAGTGTAAGAAATTCTCTCTAGGGCATGCGATAAGTTTTATTGGCTAGCTGCATGTATGAAGTTGTAGTATTAGTGAGTCAATTTTCCAAATTTCCTTAGGGAGACTACTAACACAAAATACTAACCTCCTTCGTGGATGACTCTCCCACAACGTAGTGTAAGAAATTCTCTCTAGGGCATGTGATAAGTTTTATTAGATTAGTTTAGCATCTTAAGCCGCATGTATGAAGTTGTAGTATTAGTGAGTCAATTTTCCAAATCTCCTTTGGGAGTCCACTAACACAAAATACTTACCTCCTACGTGGATGACTCTCCCACAATGTAATGTAAGAAATTCTCTCAAGGGCATGCAATACACTTTGTAACGTATGTTACAATGAATTATTTAACAAAAATGCACCGATACACTTTTTAAGGTATATAAATTAATACAAAAATATTCCGCTTGACAAGCATGTCATGACTGAAAGTGCAAAGGAAGCCAACACTAAAAAGAACATGTACTTCATTTTAATTCTGCACAATTGAAAATAGCCCCTGTCTGTATACCATGTTAACTAACTGTTAATCTTTGTGTTCTTTACTGTCATACCATGAGGTGCGAAATTCCTTGAAACACAGCAATACATGGTCACTTCGAATCAAATCGCTCTATGCCTTTCACTCAGTGTCGTTATATTTCCTAGGTCTTAAGCAAATAAGTTGTATATGATACTGTTATGACAAAAAATGCCTTAACAAGGTGCGAATGCGACTGAGCGATTTTGTCTTTCTGTTTGAAATATGGATAAACACGCCAAAGCAGAATTGCTTTTCTACTATTACAGTGCTCCAGCTAGCAATAAAGCCCCGCTAAAATTTGCCCACTTAAAAAGCGTCCCTCTATTTTTCTGTCAAATGCCCTTTTGATCTCTAAATTCCTCCTTTCAGGCCGTAATAATCGCCAGAAACATCGACATAAATACACAGATAACACCCTTACATGACTGCCTGGGGTGTATTAAGTCAACACATTGTGAACAAACAAGCCCCAAGGGCATGGTTTGTTATCAGATCACCTATTAGCCTTTTGTTGCAGACGATAGTAACATGCTGTGAAAGATTACAGTATCTCTGAGGTCATGCTTGGTTAGGTACAATCACACTGAATGAAATCAAACTCAGCACTATTGATTTTTTTAAACTTCTGAATTCTTTGGCTATAATTTTTTGTTTGCAAAAATAGTGATTTTTAATTCAAAATACCTATTAACATTTGAAAATTAATAAAAAAAAATTTAATACGAATATGCGGTTATTTTTTAGTCCCAAATTACGGAATGGAAACATATTTGTGTTTGGATTTTATTTCTGAACTTTAAAACACTGTCTGTCCTGAAACATAATGAATTTAAAATGAATAGGGGCAGACAGTTGTTATTTCAACAAATATTGAAATTGTTTGGAAGGAGGATTTATCACTCTGCAAGTAAAATGTAATGTTGATATTGTCATATATTTTCGCGACCTAACGAGACGCCACGTTCTGTGGCGCTCATCTGGATCCAAACTGTTTGCAAAGGCCTTTACAATTTGGTTCCCGCACTGAAAGGGTTAACATCAACTATTATCAATGGCTCAGTGCACCAACTAGGCTTTACAATGGGCTTTACAATGGGCACAGGGTTTTCTTTGCCCAAACGGCTCTTTCAATACACGGTATTTTGTCAAAAGGGCACTTTTAAGCGGACAGTCGTTCCATGCAGGAATGCTTTCTGTTGCTTGTTAATTCATATCTTTTTAATCATTGTTAGAATACATTATTCCCATAATTATTAAATCATTCATAAATATTACGTTCACTTAAAAACATATTAATTACAATGTCATATAATATTTACTAATAATCATATGTACATTTTCTTTATTACCTTCCTTTTTTATGGACAGAGGGGGCCCTAGAAAGGGTAAAAGTTAGGGTGGGTAGGACAGTTCGCCTTCAATATGGCCTAGCTGGAGCACTGTATAATAACATTTACCTAATTTCCTTTTGATTGGCGTTTTCTGGTGCCATCACTTAAATACATAATGAATTGTATTCCAGATGTTGGTAATTGAAACATGCCGAGAACAAAAAGAAAGTCACTGAGGACACTCAGACAAGAAGTCAAGCAACGAAGAAGAAATGTTAGTTACAAATATCACTTCCTTTCTTTAGCTTCTTCAGTTGACAGTTCATAACATCATATAATTCAAGTGTACACTTGACCTTCAGCTTCCTCCTGACAGTAATTATTCAAATATTTTCCATACTACTCAATGATCCCTAAATTCATGAACGTCGCATGAACATGCATTTCTAATTAATGACAGCAACATTTTCACTTCTAATGGTACATTTTCAGGGCTTTTCATATTTTAACAGTCTGTATTTCATTTGTTTCAGCCACCTGTGACTATTCAAAGCAGCCCCCCCCCCAAAGAATCATCTGTGATACATAGCTACAATGTTGGAACAGATGTACATTCTTCCAATGTCCTTATGGTACAATTCTTCATCACTCTGAACACTTTTCTGTATTCTCAAGTTCAGTTTCATGTTTTCAAAACTTTAAAATCAACAGCACATACCAATAAACTCTACATGAAAATCTCTTAACAAGAAAAAAGAGACGTAATAATACGCTCTGTTTGTTTGTTGCTCTTACTGTCCAATCCATAACTCATTAAAGCACCACCAAGTCATTTTTTTTATTACAAGTGTACACTTGACCTTCAGCTTCCTCCTGACAGTTATCATTATTAGATACTACTCAACGATACCCTAAATTCATAAACGTCGCATTAACATGCATTTCTAACTAATGACGGCAACATTTTCACTTCCAACGGTACATTTTCAGGGTTTGTCATATTTTAACAGTCTGTATTTCATTTGTTTCAGCCACCTGTGACTATTCAAAGCAGCCCCCTCCCCCCCAAAGAATCATCTTTGATACATAGCTACAATGTTGGAACAGATGTACATTCTTCCAATGCCCTTAAGGTACAATTCTTCATCACTCTGCACACATTTCTGTATTCTCAAGTTCAGTTTCATGTTTTCAAAACTTTAAAAACAACAGCTCATACCAATAAACTCTACATGAATATCTCTTAACAAGAAAAGAGAGACGTAATAATACGCTTTGTTTGTTTGTTGCTCTTACTGTCCAATCCATAACTCATTAATGGACCACAAAATCAAGTAGGGAAAGTCAAACATGTTTAATTTACCATGATGTATTCAAATATTGTTATAATGTTCCACTGCTGCAGTTTGGCTGCAGTTTGTGTCAGCAATCTGAAATATACTGTCATGAGCCACTTGTCATCAAACTAAACATACAACCACAGCAAGCCTGGTTTTCATTTTCATTTTGATAACTTGTTTTATAAATTCGATACAAAACAACCACTCATGCAAATCCTATACTTATTTCGCAAGTCTTAAATTTATTTCTTTTCTTGCACTGCAGATTGTACACCTTCCTCTGCCTGATTAAGAGATACCACTGATTACTGACACAAGTGGTCCAATTTGCACTGATGTTAATACAAGAGAAGAGGTACATGAGTCAGTAAGTAAATGACAAATTTGCATTTCAGTGCACAATGCTTACGTCTTTCGATTTAACCCACTTTGCTTGTGAATCTCATGTCTTCATGTATGAACAAAAAACAGATACACTGACAACTTTTATATAAACCAATTAAATAATAAGTGTTTCCATAGCAAACCTTGTACTTTACACACATTAACTCAATCATAAAATAAACTAAAGACAAAAAACCATGTACAACACTTCTGTCACTGCTTACCTCACAAATGTTTGTTTGTATTGCCTCAGTGTGTCCACCTCTTTGATAAAAAAAACAAACACTTTCACATGAGTCCCTTATAATATGCATAATTCCTTATATGCCAAACTAACGCATTCATTTAATTTGCAGGTTCATCTAAACGCTGGCTGTTCTGCTGTACATGAGGACATTTTCTATGGACTGGATCCAAATGACGTCCTTAACGGTTCTGTAGATGTACAAGTATTAGACTACTACTCCGTGTTACTGAAAACACAGTTAGGATTGCAATACGGACTTTCACTACCTTCCATTATTTACCAGCAACAAATATCAACACAACAATTTGGTGTTGCAGAAGTAATTCCAAGAAATCAGAATTCACTACAAATACACTTCATTGACAACCACTATGTTGTAAGTTATAAATCAAGTGAAACTATTTCTGTTTATGACTCCCTCTACAACTCTTCTAGAATGTCTTCACTACATAAACAGCTGCAGTATAGTTATGGAGATATTTCAAAGTACAGAAGAAGATATATTGTAGCTCAGAGTCAGGGTACAACTGTTGATTGTGGAGCATTTGCTGCTGCGAATGCCTACTTTTTACTAAAAGGAATGGATCCCGAATGTATTGTCATAAATCAAAGACAATTAAGATCTCATCTACAACTGTGTTTACAAAACGGTTTAATCACTGTCTTCCCACACGTGCAAAAATGGAAACCCATTGAAAAAGACGCAGAAAAGGATTACTCGTTCTGCGAGTCATATCAGAGAGAGTCAATCTACACAGCAGTTAAAATACAAACTCCGATTCCAAATGACACAAACAATGAAATACAGTTTGAAAAAAACAGGCAAGCATAAACTTGTGTGCTTTGAGTGAAAAAAGAAGCAGAAGTCATGTGTGACATGAGACACAATCAAAACGAATCACATAATGAGAAAGCTACATCAAAAAGGACTAAAAGCAACTCCCACACAAAAATACGCAATTACATTTGGACAGTGCCACACTACAGCGAGCTCTTGAAACAATGAAAGATTCAAGTGAGTTGCAAAAACAATATTTCCGAGATCAGGCAGAAAAAGCTGCTCGTAAGTAAGAACTGTTAATTGACTTGTGTGAAAGTCCGTAGTAACACGCAGCAGATGAAAAAAAAAACTAAAAGACAAAAAGAAAAGGAGAAAAAACAAAAATGGAGAGCGAAACAACGAAGCATGGACTTGAACGCTGTGAAACAAAAAGAAACACAACACAAAAGAACAGTCAGTGCTAAACACAAACTTATGGATATTGACGCAGCACAACGCGTTAGAGCAGATGAGCAAAACAAATCCGTGAAAAACACAGACAAACCGATCCTGACACGGCAAGAAGTAAACAAACACAACAGAAAAACAAAGTCAGGCATACACACAGACAAACTGATCTTGACGCAGCACGACGCGTAAGAGCAGATAAGCAAAAAAAAATCCGTATAAAACACAGACAAACAGATCCTGACACGGGAAGAAGTAAACAAACACAACAGAAAAACAAAGTCAGGCATAAACACAGACAAACTGATCTTGGCGCAGCACGACGCGTTAGAGCAGATGAGCAAACAAAAGAACGTGAAAAACACAGACAAACTGATCTTGACGAAGCACGACGCGTTAGAGCAGATGAGCAAAAAAAGTCCGTGAAAAACACAAACAAACAGATCCTGAAACGGCAAGAAGTAAACAAACACAACAGAAAAACAAAGTCATTCATGAACACAGACAAACTGATCTTGACGCAGCACGACGCGTTAGAGCAGATGAGCAAAAAAAAGTCCGTGAAAAACACAGACAAACAGATCCTGACACGGCAAGAAGAAAACAAACACAACAGAAAAGCAAAGTCAGGCATAAATACAGACAAGCTGATATTTAGACTGCAAAGCGTTTACGAGCAGAAGAACAACACAAAGTACGTGAAAACTGATCTTCACGCAGCAAGACGCGTTAGAGCAGATGAGCAAAAAAAAGTCCGTGAAAAACAGGGCCATAACTTACAAACTGCTTCCAACAAATTTATTGACAATATAAATCAATTTCCCGAATATATATGTACGTGCTGCAGCAGAATGATGTATATAAAATCAGTAGTGCCAATTCTAACTTTGAAGACAACACACACCGAAATGTTAAATCGTTGCAAACAGCAAACTATTTCTTCTGACAACACAGAAATGATTTGTAGCACACACATTTGCACGGTACTTGCAACAAAACAAGATGCCTCCACAGGCAGATGCTAACAATTTGAAATTACCTCCTACACCAGAAGAATTGAAAGGTTTGACTACTCTTGAAGAACGACTGTTGTCACAGAGATATCCTTTCATGAAGTAACTGGCACTACCGAAAGGAAGACAAAGTGCTATCAAAGGAGCTGTAGTTAATATACCTGTGCAAGTAAACACTGTTGCTGAAAAGTTACCGTTAACTCCTACTCAAGCAGGATTCATTCCATTGAAACTTAAACGAAAGATTGAGTATAAAGGTCACTATTCCTTCCAATACATCAGACCTGACAGATTTTTAAGCGCACTTCATTGGCTCATTCAAAATAATACCCTTTACAAAAATGTTCAATTAAACAGAACATGGGAAGCAGACTGTGTAGAAAATGACACTGAAACATGGAATGAGTTAATTGAAAATGCCATTCATGAAGATAACAACCCTGAATCTACTACAGTTGAAGGCACTTCACAAGATGCTACAGTTGAAAACGTTTCATCAGATGAAGACTGTGACAATGAGGAAGATTTTGTACCCATTTCTACCGATCCGTCTCAAAACGTCCAGTTTGAAACATGTGTTCAACCAACTGATATGTCCATTGATGCAAACAGAGTACTTTCAATAGCCCCGGGAGAAGGCAAAAAACAATTGCAATACTGCATGATGATAATTTTGAAGAGCTTAGTTTCCCTACACTATTACCATCTGGAAAATTTGGTTACAAATGTGACAGACCAGTGCGACTTTCAGCTAAGAAGTACTTCCACAAAAGAATTCTTGAAAAGGGTGGTCACTTTGCTTCAAATATTGAATATCTTTTTGTCGCCCAGTTCATATCTGAATGGCAACAAATTATTTCTTCCATGTCTATCGCACTACGCAAGTCCCTGATTGGCAATTGTGATGAAACATTTACTGCAGGCTACTTCAAAAACACTGATAATGTTCGTCCATTGCTAATGAAAGATGATGCTTACAGATTTCTACGTCCAATTAGAGGAAGCCCACCATACTGGCAGAAGGTCATGTTCGAACTACTAGCTGCTATTAAGCAATTTAAAATATTTACTTGGTTCTTGACACTCTCTGCAGCTGAGATGGGAGGATACATTGAAAGCAATAGCAAAGCAACAGGGCAAGAATCTTTCACATGAAGAAATCAACGAAATGACATGGGAGGACAGATGTTCTTTACTAAGATCCAATCCAACAACAGCTGCCAGGCACTTTCAACACAGAGTTCAGTCTTTATTTACAGATGTTATTCTGTCACCAGCTTGTTCCTTAGGAAAAATCACTCACTACTTCTATCAGATAGAGTTTCAACAACGCGGCTCCCCTCATGTCCATGCTATTTTGTGGGTAGAAAATGCACCTCAGCCAAATGATCCCAGTGAAGACATATGCAATTTTGTTGGCATATACATCCAATCTAACCTCCCATCAAGTGATGAAGAACTTTGTACTCTTGTCCAGGAAGTACAAACACACAGACATACAGCAACTTGTACAAAGCTAGGCGGTGCATGCAGATTTGGTTTCCCTAAACCAATATCAGAGGACATAACTCTCTCACGACCAGATAGCAATAATGATGATCCTTAAATCCGAAAAGCAACTTGAAATCCTCAGCAAAGTTAAGGAGTGTTTGCAACAAGACGATTCGAACAATGACATGCTTAGTGTTCCTGACCTTCTTTAAAAAAGTCAAATTAGCGCTGATGTATACAACGAAGCATTGAAAAAAGCTCCAAAAACTCCAACTGTTTTCATGAAACGAAATCCATCAGAAACATGTATTAACAATTACAATCCATTTATTCTCAAATTATGGAAAGCTAATACAGATCTCCAGTATGTGACAAGCCCATATGCAGCAATAGCATACATCATAAGTTACATAACGAAAGATGAACGAGAGGTAGGAACTGTTCTTCAAGCTGTAAGTAAAGAAATGCAAAACCAAAATGTGAGTCAACAAATGAAGAAAGTCGCCTATGCATTTTCCAATGCAAGAAATGTCAGTGCACAGGAAGCAGCATACAGGATCCTATCCCTTCCCCTTCATGTTTCAAACTTCACAACAGTATGGATACCAAGTGGATTTCCAGAAAAAAGAATCAGAATACTGAAATCAAAAGAGTTCCTACAATCCCTGCAAGATGAAGATGACAATATCTTTGCTACAAACATAATAGATCGCTATGCTGCTAGAACATTACAACTATGCAACTAAACTTTGTACCTAACTGTTTTTATTGTACATATTAATAAAAAAAATAAACTTTACACTTGTCCTTATTTGATACCTGAAAAATATATGGTTGAAGTTTATAACAAATCACCGGACTCTCATTAGCAACTCCATAAGTAACGTAAGCAATTCTTCTTTGAATTGTCCATCATACTCTAACGTATTAACACCATGGCTGTCACAAGAAATGACAGTTCATGGGCACATTAATCATCACCTACAGGTGACCCCTATTGATTTCCATAAATGAAGATCTAAGTTCAAGCTCACATTCAGTCATTGACAAAATAACCAATACAACTGATAGCCCATATTTAAAAAAACTTTAAGTAGTGAATGAGTAGTGAATGTTGTGTCCAATTGGTTCAATGTATGTGTACTTATGCCAAATAGATAGTTCTGGACAACAATATTGCGCTACAAACAGCCCTTGTTCAGTTGTTATATATGTTATTGATCGTTACTTTGAATGGTTTGATCTTTGTTTATTCATGCTTAATATGATATAAGGGCTGTTTACCTATTAACCGCGAATCTGCTGGGCGCAAAAATAATTAACAATGGCAGACAGTGTTTTTGTTGTACACATGTACCGCAGTTAATACCGGTATTGAAGGATTTTCGTCATAGAAAGGCAATTATCCAATAAAGTTAAGTTAAATATGTTTATTTTTTAAATCATGTATCTGTTATATGAAAATGTTTTCTAGACGCAAGTGAATATTCTTTAAATACCGCGAGACTACAGTGTTTCAAGCTAATTCTGAAATAAAGAGTAACCTTCAATTACTCTTCGTGTGTTGTGTATGTATATTTTCAAAATCTACACAAGTGGTGGTCTTCCACTATTTTCACACATTTAAGAGGTTATCGTTTGCATATATGTCTCAATAATTATAATTTAATGTCTTAGCAAAGATTTATTTAAAAAAAACGGCCCTTTCCCCTCAGATTTTTTTACCCCTCAGGTAAAATTCCCTAGATTGCATATTCTCTCTCTCTCTCCCCCCCCCCCCTCCAATTTTTTTTTAACTTTAAATATGTAAGTTTACCTGATCCAGTGTAGAAAATAGAAAAATATTAAATATTGCATAATTAAATTATTTGTTGCCTTGAATTTGTTAAAAAAAATATGTTAAATTGATTTTATTTAAGACTTTCCTAAGAAATTTTCCCCAAAATGGCGTTTTTCGCTATTTTTTCCACAAAATCTGGCGCTTTGCGCTATTTTTTCCCCTACAAAAGCAGGGGTGGCGAAATCTCAAAAAAGTATACTTGTCCACGGAAATCCATTTAAGAAATTTATATTTATGCCCCCCTTCGAAGAAGAGGGAGTATATTGCTTTGCACATGTCGGTCGGTCGCTCGAACTGTCGGTCGGTCCGTCCACCAGGTGGTTTCCGGATGATAACTCAAGAACGCTTGAGCCAAGAATCATGAAACTTCATAGGTACATTGATCATGACTTGCAGATGACCCCTATCGATTTTGAGGTCACTAGGTCAAAGGTCAAGGTCACGGTTACCTGAAATAGTAAAATGGTTTCCGGATGATAACTCAAGAACGCTTAGGCCTAGGATCATGAAACTTGATAGGTAGATTGATCATGACTCGCAGATGACCCTATTGATTTTCAGGTCACTAGGTCAAAGGTCATGGTCATAGTGACCCGAAATAGTAAAATGGTTTCGGGATGATAACTCAAGAACGCTTGGGCCTAGAATCATGAAACTTGATAGGTAGATTGATCATGAGTCGCAGATGACCCATATTGATTTTCAGGTCACTAGGTCAAAGGTCAAGGTCACAGTGACCCGAAATAGTAAAATGGTTTTCGGATGATAACTCAAGAACGCTTATGCCTAGGATCATGAAACTTCGTAGGTAGATTGATAATGGCTGGCAGATGACCCCTATTGCTTTTCAGGTCACTATATCAAAGGTCAACGTCACGGTGACCTGAAATAGTAAAATGTTTTCCGGATGATAACTCAAGAACGCTTATGCCTAGGATCATGAAACTTCATAGATACATTGATCATGACTCGCAGATTACACCTATCGATTTTGAGGTCACTAGGTCAAAGGTCAAGTTCACGGTGACCCGAAATAGTAAAATGGTTTCCGGATGATAACTGAAGAACGCTTATTCCTAGGATCATGAAACTTGTAGGTAGATTGATCATGACTCGCAGATGACCTCTATTGATTTTTAGGTCACTAGGTCAAAGGTCAAGGTCACAGTGACCCGAAATAGTAAAATGGTTTCCGGATGATAACTCAAGAACGCTTATGGCTATGATCATAAAACTTCATAGGTACATTGATCATGACTGGCAGATGACCCCTAATGATTTTCAGGTCACTAGTTTATGATAGTTTTTATTAACTGCATGCTTTAAAAAAACTGTTTGCAGGAGCAAAACTCAATTAATTACAGAAAAAAAACATTAACAAGGAATTTTCTTTTTTTGCAGATAAAGATTGAACTGATTCTTAAAATGAACCATCCAGTATTGGTGAAAACGTCTCCTTCAAGCATTCCTGGTTCCAAAATCAGCATCAAAGGCCAAAGCGTCAGAGGTGAGTCTGATTATTATAATAAATAAAATCATCGGCCATGATAATTTGGCCTGATGAGCTGGCTTTCCAGACCTTTAAGACATTTCTGGTCATTATTTCCTCCATGTCTTTGATTTATATTTGTGTTTTTTTTACAATAGACTATGGATAACTCTGTCTGTATGTGTTCAGGTAAGTACATAGCATTCTACTGCGTGTGTACATTTTGGTGAATACCTCTATATGTATGTATTGTGTTTCTAGTTTGTTTGTATGTGTGCCTTGTACCTCACAATGTCTGTTCAGTAAATTGTATATTACATCTTTGTACTGCACTTTTGACAGCAATAACTAAATGCTGTGGGTTTGAACCCTTCTGAGTGTGTTCAACCAGTTGTTGGCCTCTGGAGAGATGGTTAGTTAGGATATGAATTATGAATGATATTTTTGCGAACTGCTTGATTAAAAAAATGAAAACTGTTTCGATGTGCAAAACCCAATTAATGAAAGATAAAATACATTATTGACAACAACCACCAAAGGCTAAAGCGTCTGAGGTGGGACTGATTATTATAATACGTGTGCTCATAGACCTTGATAATTTGGCCTTAACACTGGGTTTTGCAGACCTTCAAGACATTTTTGGTCATTATTACCTACATGTCGTTGATTCATATTTTTTATCTTTACAATAGACTACGGATACCTCTGTCTGTATGTATTTAGTTGAGTAAATAGCATTCTACTATGTGAGTGTGTGCCTTGTACCTCACAGCGTTTTACCATTTCCAGATATCAATCCTTATACCTTGCAAATACCTTAAAGCATTGTGTTTGTTAACCAAGGTGTCTGGCTGCTGTGGGTCGATTCCCACTGAAAAGAGTAAATCATGTAAAAATGTAGGGTATATGCTTACTGAGATGGTAGTGATACAGCACTTCTGATATTCCCAGAAATAGTGGTTATGTCAATAGCTTGTCTGTATAGCAATGGAATGTAATGCAAGAGCTAAAAATAACATAAAATGCCAAAATTAAATGGGTGTCACAAGTGACGGGAGAATGCTTTATTTAATACAGGAAATGAAGGTGGTGGTGACGAAGAAGCTTGCTCTGAACCTTTAAGTTCCAACCCACTGTTAGAAAAGAACACATCTTCACGCACTTCTGGCTACAAGTACAGAGAAGAAAGTGCGAGCGTAAGGCGTAAGGCTGGTATTGTATTAAATGATCAGCTCTCATTGGATTGTTATGGAGATTTGTTTGTCACCACTACCAACTTACATACAGTGTACATTTTGGTGAATACCTCTATATGTATGTACTGCGTTTCTAGTGCGTGTGTGTGTGTGCCTTGTACCTCACAATGTCTGTTCAGTAAATTGTATATTACACTTTTCAACTGCACTTTTTGAAAACAATAACTAAAAAAATCAAAATGCTTCCACCTACAATTTTGAATGATAATTTTGTGAATTGCTTGAAAAAAAAAAAAGAAAACTGTTGACCAAAACCCAATAAATGAAAGATTATATACATTATTCATAACAAGAATAAATGCATTACTGCTTTTTTGGACCACAATAAGTAAATGCTGTGGGTATGAACACAACTTAAGCCTTAAAACCAGTCTTGGACTCTGAGGTTGTTAATTCAGATATTACTTATTTATGATAATTTTTCTTAACTGCATGCTTTAAAAAAAACTGTTTGCAGGAGCAAAACCCAATTAATTACAGAAAAAAATACATTAACAATGGTGTTTCTTTTTTTGCAGATAAAGATTAAACTGATTCTAAAAATGAGCCATCCAGTATTGGTGAAAACGTCTCCTTCAAGCATTCCTGGTAAAAATCAGCATCAAAGGCCAAAGTGTCAGAGGTGAGTCTGATTATTATAATAAATGAGATCATAGGCCATGATAATTTGACCTGATGAGCTGGCTTTTCAGACCTTTAAGACATTTCTGGTCATTATTTCCTCCATGTCTTTGATTTATATTTGTGTTTTTTTTTACAATAGACTATGGATACCTCTGTCTGTATGCGTTCAGTTGAGTACATAGCATTCTACTGCGTGTGTGTGCCTGGTACCTCACAGCGTTTCAAAATTTCCAGAAATCAATCCTTTCACTTAAAGATTTAGGTGAATACCTCTATCCGTATGTAATGTGCTTCTAGTGTGTATTTGTGTGCCTTGTACCTCACAATGTCTTTACAGTAAATGCTATATTACACCTTTGGATTGTATTACTGCATTTTTGGATCACAATAAGTAAATGCTGTGGGTATGAACCCAACTTAAGCTTTAAAACCAGTCTTGGCCTCGGAGGAGGTTGTTAATTCAGTTATTACTTATTTATGATATTTTTAGCCCCACTGGCCAGAGGCCAGCGGGGCTTATGTCATGGTTCTGTGTCCGTGGAAAAAAGAAGTTCTAAAATAGTGTGTATATTGTTATGTCACCTATTTTCAAGATAGATACTTTCGATTTTATAGTTACCGCACAAAGCGACTTAAAATATGAAAACTTAACAACATTTTTCAAGTAATGTAATATACCAGTTGTGATAATTTAATCAATATAAACTAATAATTGTAAAAACATACTTTATTTTAGAACTTTTCATTGTTCGTGAAATTTGGTTGATGGCCCCTTTAAAGGTCACAGTTGGCATTTGAAATCATTTCACTAATATTAGACATAACTAAGATGAAGCTTGTTTGGGCTGTTCATATTTTGAATTGATTTTGATACTATTATTACATTGAAAATATGTCTCAGGACCTTTAGTTAGGCCCAAAGGTGAAGGTAAGGGTTGGCAATCATAATTAACTTTGATATAACTTGGTCATTGTTTCAACATAACGACCAATTTGGGAAGCATCAATTAGCACTACTGATATCCTTGTTATAAGATAGTGTACATATTTTTTTAATGAACCTATCTCAGATCCTGGATCTTCTGACACAGACCACGATGTGCCAATCAGACATCCAGCAAAACATGGGCCGTCCACAACTGTAACCATGTCGGGTCAACCCAGTAAGTAGGCTTTGTTTTAACAACAAAACGGTATTCCTGAAAGTCACAGTATAATGTTTTTGTTTAAAAATTCATAATAAATGTACAATTAACACAGTTATTGAAATTAACTAACTCTACTTTGACACAATTTAACATTGCCAAGAAGCTTCATTCCTAGCTCATAGATTTATTTCGGCAAGGAATGCATACATGGGCATTCACAACATGTACAATATATAAAAATATAACATACATGAAGATAAATATACCATGACATACAAACCAACACCAAGGATAACACAAAAATGAGTTAATCCATATTTCTATTGTGGTCATCTATAACTCGTTACTTCAATCTTGCTCATAACTTAAAATCTGTAAAACATATCAACATGAAACTTAATAAATTGATACATCTGAATGTGTGGACATTTATTACTAAGTAACCATTACTCAAGATATCCGGTTATATTGAGCATATTTTTTTTAGATGACTTCAAGATAATTGAGAAAATGTTCAAGTGATATCACTTCGGATCTTTTGTTTCAATAGAAATTCACATTCTGAATAGTTTATTGTGCAACATTTCACTTGATTAAATACTAGCAGTATTTCAAATCAAAAGATTACATTAAATCATGGTTCATTTTCTGGAACAGTGTTGAGATGAACTTTTTTTATATCTTATTATCTTTCTGAGATGCTTGTTGGTGGTCATCATGGAACAGAATAGGCAATTGAATATGGTTTGATTACTTTTTCAGAGAGGCTTCAGAAACTCAGTAAAGACCAGAGTCATCTTCTGACGACGCTGTTTAAAACGAATATCGCGTTGAGAATGGAACTTAAGCATGAAGACTGTGAACGAGTAATGCAAAATATGAAATTCTATACGGATTGTCATGGAAAAAATGAAGAACACGATTCAAAGCTGGATAACTGCTGAAAAGCGAAAAACAAAAATGATTTTATAGCTTTTTAGCCCACCTGCGCACAATGTTCTCATTGTGAGCTTTTGTGATCGCCTTTTGTCCGTCGTCCATCTTGCGGCATCAACATTTACCTGTTGACATTCTAGAGGTCACATTAATTGTCTGATCTTCATGAAATTTTATTTGACGATTTGTCCCAATGATATCTTGGAAATGATTAAACCTGGTTCCGGTTGGTTGAAAAACATGACTGCCAGGGGCATTTTCCATTTATGGCTATAGTACAAACTTGTTAATAATCTAAAAGTCACATTCATTGTCTAATCTTTCATCAAACTTTGTAAAAACATTTGTTTTTATGAAATCTTTGATGAGTTCGAAATTGTTCTGGTCTGTTGAAAGCATGGCCACCAGGGTGTCCATTTGTGTATAGTTCACTTTTCATGAAACTTGGTCAGAACATTTCTTCTTAGATATTTTCGGCTGCACAGAGAACAGTTCAGTTCCTTTGTATCTCAGGTGAGCGACTTTGAGTCTTGTTTTATAATAGGGTCAACACATGTGCTTTGACATGTATGTCTTTGAAGTCAGCTTGTGTGAATTGCACCTATTCTGAATTGATTTTGATACTATTATGTCATGACACAACATTTTATTATTGTGATGGATTTCAAATGTATGTATCACTTTTTCACAGTCTTGGCACCGAAGTTCCTTTGGTTCCTATGGTTGTGAACTTTTGTTCAATTGTCAAAGTTAAACATACACATTTCAGTTTTATGTATTTTAGAACTGAAATGCTTCTTTCTCCTCATTTTGCTTACAAGAAAGATGTCCAGTTTGTTAAATTCATTTAATAATAGATATTTGTCCATGGGTTTTTGTAGAATTTACTTTAGTTGTGAGTTGTGAACCGAATTTACCATGTTTTTGTTATCAAGTAACACTGTACAACAAGGTCTCTTTTTTTCTCCACTCTCAATAAAAATGTTTTACTCACTTTAAAATGGTTTATGAGTAACTAAATTCCTTGGAAACATTGGACCATTTTCTTTATTAATAGATCATACTTGCACAATTGTTATTATGTTTTCTTGATGGTTAAGGCATTGTGACATGTATATAAATTTGGTTTGTATGCCCCCGAAAGAGGGCATATAGTGATGGGTCTGTCTTTCCGTCACACTTTGCGTTTAGGTTTCGCATTTAGGTTTCAAAAATGCTCATAACTTCTATGTCCCTTCAGATAGCAACTTGATATTTGGCATGTATGTGTATCTCGTGGAGCTGCACATTTAGAGTGGTAAAAGGTCAAGGTCATCAAATATATGACTTCAACGCGGCGCAGAATGGCGCATTATCTTTCTGACAAACACTTCTATTGTTTCCAGATGATATTGTCTGAACTAGACATTAGTTCTAGGTGTGATGGTTAAAGCATTGTGTCATGTATGAAGATATTTTGCTTAAATGTTTTCATGTTGTTGTATTCACTCTTCTATATACATGTACTTTGTGCCAGAAGAAATTAAGTATTTGATTTTCATAATATACATCTGTAATTTGATTTTTTCCTGATGATATTGTCTGAACTTGACATTTGTTGTAGGTGGGAGGGTTGAGGCATTGTTTCATGTATGAATATATTTTGCTTAAATGTTTTCATGTTGTGGTATTTACTCTTCTATATAATGTGTGTCTGAAGAAAGTCAGTGTTTGATTTTCATAATATACATGTATAATTTGATTTTTTTCCGGATGATATTGTCTGAACTTGACATTGTTCTAAGTGTAAATAAATTTTGAAACTACTTTTTGTCATAAAAATGTTTGGGAGTATTTGTTGGAGGAATAAACTGTTTTTAATCGACGTTTCTTATGGATTATATTTATAGATATTAACCCATTCATGACTAGCGTTCTGAAAAAAGGACATTGCAAACAGCGTAAACCCAGATGAGATGCCGCATGATGCGGCGTCTCATCTGGGTCTACGCTGTTTTCTTAAAGGCATTTCTGTAAGAATTGTTCTAAATAAAGAAATAAATATACAAGACATCCCTAATTTTGAAAATAAATTGATCCAACTTAGAAGGTAGGGAGAGTCCACTAGGCATAAATGGGTTAATATCTTTAATCTAATATTCATGAGTTAGTCCGTACACACATTAGAATACGCATTAAAAAGCACAAAATACTGTCAAATGAAATTGAAAAAGGCCTAAATAAACAGATAGATGGTTTAGCGTAACGCAACTGACCAACGAAAAATTGCTGCGAACCAATTTTGGGGGGCCTTCCTGGATTAAATTTTGAGGCTATACACTTAAAGGCAAAATAACAAAAAAAAATTGGACCGATCGACACACTTCCAAAAGTCTGTTTTGTGATACGCCAAATTTGTTAATTGAATTTAGGCATAGTTTGATTAAGGTATACATCTGTGTGATGAAGAAAACGTAATAAAAACATTGTTTGATGGTACCTCTTAATGATAACCTGATACATGTGTGCTCTGTGTGGGACATTTCGAGGTATGCACCTCACAATGTATGTAGAATACGCGTATCTTAAAATGCAAAATATTGAAAAATACAATTGATGCATGGGTTTAAGTTACCAAAACTGTTGCCTGTCTATATTTATCATTCAAATATTTCATCAAATAGGGGTAGACCTCGGTGTGTTGGTACTGAACAAAGGACCTCTCCATGTGATATAAACCGGTATGTGTGCGTGTGTGTGTGTGTGTGTGTGTGAGGGTGTGTGTGTGTGTGTGTGTTTGTGTGTGTGTGTGTGTGTGTGTGTGTGTGTGTGTGTGTGTGAGTTTGTAAAACCTACCAACCGGGGAAAATCGTATGAATACACACCAACAAACCGGGGAACACCTACCAACCGGGGAATTCCCCGGTTGGTTTTAGGTGAAAATCTCTAATCTACGTGTATGAAATACCAAACTCTCAATTTAAATTAGAAATCCAACGCCTTCCCCGATTAGCGGGTTTGTGGCATGCACAAAATATACACAAATCTTGACCAAATGACAATCGAGTGTGTATCCAGGCTTATAACAGTTCCCCGGTTGCGCTGTTTAAAAATCATACACTCGGTATTTATATCATTTAATGAAAATAAGTTGGAACAATGGAGTTTCGAGCGAACAAAGCATTAAACTAAGGTAAGTTTTTTAATTATGTTTACAACTTTCAATAACTATTAAAAAGCGTTTTTATGTAAACGTTAAAGTAATACTGGAAGACGAATTCTAAAGATCGATTTATATAAATTTCATTTGATTACAAAGCTTGTTTTACGGTACATATTTCACGAATATATTTTATAAATATACGTTAAACAAAGTAGAGCTGTAGGCAGTTTTTCGTTATATATATATATATATATATATATATATATATATATATATATATATATCCTACTCACTCCGGCGTCGGCGTTAGCGTGAGCGTTAGCGTGAGCGTTGGAATGTTAAAGTTTGCGTACCACCTCAAATATTGTCTATGTCCTTGTCTATATTGCTTTTATATTTAACATACTTCTTTACCAACATGACCCCAATCTATAAACAAGAGCAGACAACTGTAACAAGCATTTTGTAAGAATTATGGCCCCTTTTTCCACTTAAAATATGCATATTATTGATACATCTTTGTTAAAGTTTACGTACCACCGCAAATACTTTATATGTCCCTTGACATATTGCTTTTATATTTTGCATACTTCTTTACCAACATAACCCCAATCGATAAACAAGAGCAGACAACTGTACCAAGCATTTTGTAAGAATTATGGCCCCTTTTCCACTTAGAATATGCATATTATTGATTAATCTTCATTAAAGTTTGCGTACCACCTCAAATATTTTCTTTGTCCCTTGACATAAGGTTTATTTTGCATACTTCTTTTCCAACATGACCCCATTCTATAAACAAGAGCAGACAACTGTAAAAAGCATTTTGTAAGAATTATGGCCCTTTTTTTCACTTAGAATAATCATATTATTGGTTATTATATGTTAAAGTTTGCGTACCACCTTAAATATTTTCTTTGTCCCTTGACATATTGCTTTCATATTTTGCATACTTCTTTACCAACATGACCCCAATCTATAAACAAGAGCAGACTACTGTAAACAACATTTTGTAAGAATTATGGCCCCTTTTCCCACTTAGAATATGCATATTATTAATAATTCTTTGTTAAAGTTTGCGTACCACCTCAAATATTTTAATTGTCCCTTGACATGCTGCTTTCATATTTTGCATACTTCTTAACCAACATGACCTTAATCTATAAACAAGAGCAGACAGCTGTAACAAGCATTTTGTAAGAACTATGGCCCTTTTTCCACTTAGTAACTTGAGGGTACTGCACCTGGCAAGTTGAATTTTACCTTGACCTTTGACCTTGAATCTGAAGGTCAAATTAATAAATTTTGATTAAATTGCCATGTCTTCTTTATTTAGGATCAGATTTGATTCATACTTTGACAAAACAACACTTACCTGATACACCACAATGGACTTCACCCAAACCATCCCACACGCCCCACCCTAGAAATCCCCCCCCCCCCCAAAAAACAAAATGTTTTTGTTTTTCTTATTTTTTTTTAACATGTTAAAAAAAACATTTTTTTTTTCTTAAGACCGTCCAACCATCCCACCCAAGCTATTGCTATCAAACTTGAAATACAATCTTATTAGTTTGTTTTATGTCTTTACAAATGTTCAATACATATGTTTTGTGGAAACATGAACTCAGAATCGTCTATAATGTACCACTTCTTTAAAATATAAGCGATCAATATGTTTGGTTTAAACTTATTTATTACGACATAGTAACATATTCACAAGTTACATAAAATTGACATAGGATCAATATGTTTCAATTATGGTCCTCTTCCAGTTAGAATATGACTATAGTACCTTGACCTTATTGAATATGAACAATTTCCCCATGGTGGCTTACTTTATACTGTCAAGCACTTGAATAGTCGAGCGCGCTGTCTTCTGACAGCTCTTGTTGTTTTTCTCATCGAAATTTCCATTTTAACATTTAGTAGCCAAAAGGGTCCAAGTCCCCTTGATCTCGCAAGAACGTACTGCCAGAATTACGTCAATGTCAATGATGTCATAGGTACAAATATTTTTGTTTATGGTTATGTTTAAAGTCGTTTAGAAATTATAAAAGAACATCGTAGCCCCTTTCCATTAAAAAGAAGAAAACAAACATGGACTATTGGATTACTTAATACTGGGCAGAAGTATGGAAGTAGCATAAAGATTTATTGATTATTTATGAATAAAACACTATTGGCGCCTATATCTATATATGACCAAAATGATTATTAATATAAAATGTCTACAAATATAAATATTTCAGGCGAAGGAGTCTTTGCCACTAAGCCTTTTAAAAAGGAGACTTTCTTCTCGAATACAAAGGGGATCTGATAACACGAGTAAAACATGCACGGCAATTAGAAAAGGAGTATGAAAAGGAGGGTCAAGGCAGTTTCATTTACTTTTTTAAATACAGAGACAAATCTTGCTGGTAACTGCATATATCTTTACTTTGCACATCTAACGTTTAAATCACGCCATTAGAAGAAGAATTATCTTTAGTTTTTTCACCATAATAATTAAATATGGCATGCGCGTTATTTTAGTTTAAAGCACCAGAAGTGTGTATTTAAATGTCTTATTCAGCATTGACGCTGCAAACGATATATTTCATAAGGGTCGAATGATAAATGATGCCGAAAATGGAGACGCAAAAAAAAATGTGTAATGAAAATAGTTGAAGTCAACCAAACTCCCCATCTATGCACTTTCGCCGACAGAGACATTGCAATTGGCGAGGAACTCCGATATGATTATGGAGTACCAACACTTCCATGGAGAAAGGTACATTCTATTGTAAAGATGTCATCTGTGATGGATTTATCACTGATATTTATCACATTTTATATTAGCTTTAAATGTCTTTTGAATTATTATTTTTATAAATATAGCCAATCGGTTTTATGATTACATTCATGTTCATTCATGAGTTATTCATTTTAAATACAGATATTCAAATATCTTTTTGCCGTGAATTAAAATGTTTAATCATTGAACGTCGTCAAGCTCTACTTTAATGCGGTCTGTCTGATAATGTGTATTTGTTATTTGAATTGTCAGAAATGCACGGAGCGAAAAATGGGTATGTTTCACAGTGATTTGTTATTACTACACATGCATTAATACAAATGCGTTGTACTTTATGGTTTCATAACTAACGAACTTTCTAACACTGACTAGATTATGTGCAATACCAATTTTTATTGTTGTTTTGAATAGGCAACACAATGACTACTAGATCTACGGACAGCCAGGAACCAGGACAAACAACATCCATACACACGGAAGAAGTCAATGAGACGGTTTGTAATATTTCGCAAGGTCGAAGCTACTAAGGCGTATTTTCTGGTTGGTTTTGTCTTCAGTGAAATGGGCGTAAATTTGCCTTACTAAGGCGTATTTTCTGGTTAAATACCTTAAAGCCGTGAATTAAAATGGTTTATCATTGAACGTCGTCAAGCTCTACTTGAAATGCGTTCTGTCTGATAATGTGTATTTGTTTTTTGCATTTTCAGAAATGTACGGAACAAAAAAGGGTATGTTTCACAGTGATTTTGTTATTACTACACATGCCTAAATACATATTATGAACATCATGAAATTATTGTAATTGTTGTACAAGGAATTAATGCCAATGTGTTGTACTAAATGGTTTCACGAATAACGAACTTTTTAACTCTGACTAAATTATGTGTTATACCATTTTTTATTGTTGTTTTGAATAGGCAACACAAAGACTTCTAGATCTACGGACAGCCAGGAACCAGGAAAAACAACATCCGTACACACGGAAGAAGTTGATGAGACGGTTTGTAATATTTCACTATGTCGAAGCTACTAAGGCATATTTTCTGGTTTGGTTTAGTCTTCAGTGAAATGGGCGTAATTTTGCTTTAAATTATATTGTGCCAATATTTATTCCGGTTGATGCTAATTGGTATTTGGGCTTAACATAACACGTTGGTCGATGATCATTATATTAACATGTTAAAGCACACGTTATGCGAATTTTAAAGAATAAAATATTGTTTACCAGTTGTAGTGACTATGAACTACTTGGCTTTCAAAATCTTCATATACACAAAGAATTCAGAATTTACACCTGTCAATGAAACTGGTGAGCATGTGTATTAACCACTGTAGTCTATAGACATCGACTTCATCATAATCACAAAAACGTTAATTATCGCTTATCCAAGAAGTTTAATATCATTAATTTTAATTTTCAGTATAAGACTTATACGATGCCAATTACTGTGTATGAAACTCTGAGACATTAGGAAATTTAACTTGCGTGTTACATATGGACATTGGTTGATATTTTATCTTAACGACAAAAAAACAATAGCGTCTACTCGATATTTTGCTATACGATACATTCTGACATGGGTAAGAAAAGATAGTTCATTTTATACCCACCACCGCACAATACATACAGGATTTACCGTGAACCACAGTCCGTTCACCAGTTCTTTTTTCTTTCAACACATTTGTCCAGAGAAGTACAATACCGTTCATTTAACCGTGCATACATTTTGTCTTATTAGTATCTGTAAAAAATATTCATTGTATACTTTTTCGAACTTTGATAACATGTTTGGAACAACCTGGTATATGTTATGACATGCTACGTCGGTGTATTTAGCCAATCTTTAAAAAAGTAATTGTTTGATTCATTAGGCAAAACAATGTTTCCAAATTTGTCGTGTGACAACTATGTCATTATCAGGTGCCGTAAGTACCTGGACGCTTTTGTCGTAATTTTGGTATGAAAAATTGTACTTTAGTATATATATTTAAAATGAATATCTTACACATGGCAGTTAGCGACGTCATATGGTGTTTTATTATCCATGTACAGAAAAGGGTACTTTAAATACCAGGAGAACAAAACAAGCAGCCAAAAAGCAATGGAGTGAAAACGAAAAAGGAGCTGTTCACAGACACTTTGATCGTTTTTTGATAATGGGTAAATTACCAGGGGAAAAAGAAATAATTGCATGTATTGAAAGTGAGAATGACCTTCACAACAGAAGTTGGAAAAATGTCAAAGACTTTTGCAGAAAATTAATTGAAACAAAAAAGCGACGGGGACTTTTAACTTAAAAAAATATTACACATATAATGCACGTTTTGGAGAATACGTAAAAGGATGAAGTTGCCACATTTTTTTGTGTTTTCTTGTTCTATATACTCTTTTCGAAAACGATATATGTGTGCTTATTGTATTTGAATGTTTTATTAATACGGTTCAGTCAAAAACAATATTTGTTCATAATCATATCGCGAAAAAATTAGGATTGGTATATAGTTCGGCCAAAGAGTGTTTCTTTGTACTTTTTATTACGAGTTTCTACGAGTTACTCACTATACAAGTTATTTTTTACCCTAAACTTGGTGAATATGAATGATTATAGCAAACATGATAACAAATTAATCTAGAATGCTAAACGTTCAGAGAAGGCACAAAAAAATCAGTCGGATAAATGGAAGCAAACATTTTGTTTAAGCATAACAAACGCACACTTTCAGATGTAATAAGATAAACATAAAAAAACTACTGCTAAACTACTGCTACAATATGAAGAATACAAATGAATATTTTGTCAATTTTACAAAATTTGTTGTGAATGACAGGTGTCTGACTTGCAGTTGAGTACTTAATAGTTATCTTAAAGTAAAAATTTACCAACATGTAAATTATTGCGTAAATATCGCACTAGAATTGATGAAGTAGTTGTTAAATATTACAATAATTTCCTACACAGATTTTTGTGCATTTGTTTTGCGTGTAGATATTCACATTAGCTATCAATTCACATATTTGCTTTGTGTATATAATTGGTATGTTTATATGTTTTTCATATCAAAATTGCTTGATCTACAAAAATTCGCGAGGAGTTATGCATTTTTTCCCATGTTTTAATTGAAGTTTATAATTCAACGACGATGAAAATTACTAAGATGCCAGATTTAGTTATGTTTTTGTCTCATTTATGGTTAAAGATCAATTAACATACCCATTTCCCAGACTAAGATATTGTTAAAACAATTTATCGCGTTTGCGACTGACCTCTTTTATGCATTCTAACACAAGCTATTTACTTGTTTTTTCGAATACTCTTCATATACACACACTTGAACAAGCTGTAGATTACCTAGAACAAAACATATTTGAAACATATATTTACATGTGATATGTAAATGCATGCACAAAGCTAATAATTAATCATGTTTATACACTTTGCGATATGATGCTATAATGTCGGTTGTTTTAAGTGATTTATCATTATGTTAACCATGTTATCTGCCATCTGCAATGTAATTAAGTGTTTTGACATGTATGCGATTTTGATCTTGTTCGATTTGGTGCTGTATATTCAGAATTGAGTCACACTGTTATAATTTTCCTGTTGGTACATATTATTTTTAAGTTGGCACCAACAAGGGTCTAACAATTGATCCACATGTGCACTCCCAGTAAGTATATATACTATAATGTAAGTGATTTAAATTAATATTAAACTACGTGTTTGATAAGTGTTTGCTTTGGTTCGTATTTAATTATTAGTGTTTTTATATATTGATAATGCTGTCAAAGTCAGCGGTGATTATACGTGTATGACAACATTAATTATAACTTTTATGTTGTTTTGAACAAATAATATATGTATGACACATCGGCATAACTTTTCAGTGCTTAAAATACACTCTTTCTATTATATTTTATGCAAAAATTAGGTACATAAGTTGGTTTACATAAAGGTAGTTTGAACAAAATACGTGAATTCAAATCTTAATAAAAGGTGTTTAGTTTGCAAGGGAAAACAAAGCGATTGCCAGTGACTATTTTCCTTAAAATATAATCTGTTATTTCGACAGGTAGAATTAAATATAAGTTCATTATTAACGTTAACCCGTTTTTGCACTCTCTACTCAAACAAGTGCATACATATTGTATTTTTAATACAGCACATGTGTAATGGTATCACAGTTGTAGAATTGGAATACATATGTTATAACAATAAATACTGATCATTATTAATATTGACCTACCGCCGTAGACTAAGTCACTGGCGCATCAAAATGAATTGTTATCAAGTCGTTTTGCTAGTTTACTAAACTATTTAGTTTCTCAGGCCTCGCCACATTCGTTGTGAAACGTTGATGATTGTTTAAAGTTACAGATTTTATTATTTTTGAAAATGCAATAAATGTATTTAAGACAATTTAAGTGAAGTGGAAGTTGCCATGCGTGTGAATGAATTTTCTGTTGTTTACCTGTTTCAGGGGATTAAATGCATGAGTTATTTTATAATGTCAGAGTAAGGACAATGTAAATTTACACTACTCAATCTACATGCATATGGGCAGTTCTACTTTTAGGATAAAAAACTTCATAGTACGTGAAAATCGTGAATGCTTTTTTCTGATGGAAAAAAAGGAATTAAACAAATAAGCCGCCTCCCCCTCTCCTTCATTCGGTTTGACAAATAGCGTGGCCTGAAAAAAAATAACATTATTTTTTAGTTTTAAGAACGAATTGTATTCATTTGTTGATTAATTGCACCATGATTGTTATGGTATAAAGCAGCACCTGCATGCTTGTAGTCGGCTTATAGCTAATGAAGTCATAAATGTATTGTTTGATATGCGTTATGTCTCTTATGTTTATTTTGATGTGAATAATATTTGAGTCAATCAAATAAGGCATTTTTGTATAACTTATATAAGGTCATATGATAAACATATTTAATTTAAATATTGTTTCATACATATTCTTTTCAATTTTTGTACTAACTTAAATATTATCCATGAACGTGCACGCCATCGTCCTATTAACAACGGTACCATGATTACACACAATTACCCCTGTTGGTAAACGCAAATTCTCCGTTGGACATTATTGAAGTTCCACGGTGATAGCGCGCTTAAGTTCCTCTCTTGGTTAACACAATTCCCCTGTTGGCACACATTAAAGTTCCACGGTTGGTACGCACATAGTTCCCCTGTTGGTATACACCGTTCCCCAGTTGGAACACATTGAAGTGCCACAGTTGGAACGCACTAAGTTCCCCTGTTGGTATACACCATTCCCCTGTTGGTACACATTGAAGTTCCACAGTTGGTACGCACTTAGTACCCCTGTTGGTATACACCGTTCCCCAGTTGGCACACATCGCAGTTCCTCATTTGGTACGCACATTATTCCCCGGTGTGCATGTAAAATTTTCTTTGATTTATTACCCTATTTATCATAATTTTTATGTCGAAATCGTACTTTAGGTTCGAAACTTTTCTGTTCTTTATCACTTTCAGCTTTCTAGAATATGTGGAAATGGTGGTCCCCGGTTGGTAGGTTTAGAACACATTTCCCCGGTTGGAAGGTTTTACAAGTATGTGTGTGTGTGTGTGTGTGTGTGTGTGTGTGTGTGTGCGTGCGTGCGTGCGTGCGTGCGTGCGTGCGTGCGTGCGTGCGTGCGTGCGTGCGTGTGCGTGCGTGCGAGCGTATGTGAGTATGTCGGTAACCTCACACGTGTTGGTAATTGCCAACCTGCATTGTTACCCGCTGCCTTTGTGGTAACCTTCCGAGTGCGTGTTAACCTTACGCTCGCTAGCAACCACCAACCTGATTGGTAACCATCACGCATGCATGCATGCATGTATGTATGTCGATAACCTCACACGTGTTGGTAATTGCCAACCTGCATTGTTACCCGCTGCCTTTGTGGTAACCTTCCGAGTGCGTGTTAAGCTCACGCTCGCTAGCAATCACCAACCTGATTGGTAACCGACCGCCTTTATGGTAACCTCCGGTCTGCAAGTCTGGTAACCGTGCACTCATCGATGCATATCAATGTGTCTTCAGGTAAAAAGTGTAAACAGTCTTGACTGAGTGACGTATTGCGGGAAAATGTCGGTTTTCTCTCAATATGTGTATGTGTATTCTATATTAACGGATGACATTTTAATAACCTATGAACTAAATTGCTTGCATATTTAAAAAAAAAGGCACGAGTATTGAATTTTCATTAACAATTTGTTACTTGATAAAGTGCATCTCTAAGGGATTCACGTGTTGGTATGAAATGTTATTTCTTATTGGTGATGTAGCTCTAATAGTTATGATAACCTGATGATGTCGTTGTTGCAGCTGTGTTGTTTAAAATGTTGTATTTGTTTCTGAATACGATGAACATTATGATACTGAACAGGAGGAGGATGTCAATCGTTAATGATGATGATGATGATAATGATGATGATGATGATGATGATGATGATGATGATGATGATGATGATGATGATGATGATGATGATGATGATGATGATGATGATGATGATGATGATGATGATCGTGCACATGTTATTACAACAATAACGATTTGCTACAACAATAACGATATGCATTCAGCGGCTACTGCTACTGTTGCTCATGCTGATGATGATGCCGTAACAATAAACATGATGATTATAATGATGATTATTTTTATAATTATGATGATGATAATATGATTATTATGATTATGTTCCAAACATGTGTATGCTGATCAAGTTTCATGGTTAATGCAAATACAGACTTCTGTTTATTGCAATACATTTTGACTCAGAATGCGATAATCTAGAAAATGCATGTATACTTGTCCTTAACAACGAATAACCTTACTCTCATACTTTAAGTATGGAAAACGTCCGAGATTTATTTTAATATGATTTGATTAAACTTACAAAATACATTTATTATAAAGAGAAGATGTGTTTTTGTTTCCGGCGCAATGCAATTTTATCACAGAAACTCGGAATTGTTCTTGCTTAATCTAAGGTAACTTTGTATATAAAAATCACTTTCCCTCGCGTTATCTCAGGTTCAGTTCCAAAACAAGGCAATTTCCCTCGCGTTACCACAGGTTCTGTCCCAACGCTAGGTAATGTCAATCGCGTTATCACAGGTTCTCTTCCAAAACAAGGTAATTTCCCTCGCATTATCACAGGTTCAGTCCCAAAACTAGGTAATTTCGCTCGCGTTATCACGGGTTTACTTCCAAAACTAGGTAATTTCCCTCGCGTTCCCTCAGGTTCAGGTAATTTTAATCGCGTTATCACAGGTTCACTTCCAAATCTAGGTAATTTTCCTCGTTAACGCAGGTTCAGTCTTAACGCTAGGTACTGTCAATCGCGTTACCACAGGTTCTCTTCCAAAACAAGATACTTTTCCTCGCGTTTTCACAGGTTCAGTCTCAGGGATTGGTAATTTACCTTGCGTTATCAGAGGTTCACTTCCAAAACTAGGTAATTTCCCTCACGTGATCACAGGTTCGCTTCCAAACTAGCTATTTTCCCTCGCGTTATCACGGGGTCATATCCACAACAAGGTAATTTTCCTCG
The DNA here is from genome assembly GCF_020536995.1 of Dreissena polymorpha. NCBI lineage: Eukaryota > Metazoa > Mollusca > Bivalvia > Myida > Dreissenidae > Dreissena > Dreissena polymorpha. The sequence goes on from NC_068367.1 coordinate 25,215,124, forward strand.
CGTTATCACAGGTTCATGTCCAAAACTATGTACTTTCCATCGCGTAATCACAGATTCCGTCCCAAAACTAGATAATTTGCCTCGCGTTATCACAGGTTCACTTCCGAGCGTAGATAATTTGCCTCGCGTTATCACAGGTTCACTTCCAAACGTAGATAATTTCCCTCGCGTTATCACATGTTCACTTACAAACGTAGATAATTTGCCTCGCGTTATCACAGGTTCACTTTCAAAACTTGATAATTTCCCTCGTGCTATCACAGTTTCAGTTCCAATTCTAGGTACTTTCCCATGCGTTATCAAAGATTCAACCCCTTAACTAGGTAATTTCCTTCGCGTTATTTCATTTAGTCCTATTGACATTTTTTATTACGAGGCTGTTCACGTTTTATAACTTTAACGGCAAAATTAAAATAAATTTTTAAATCCGGATTAAGTTCGTATTACTCGTATTAGTAGTTCGTATTAAGGAAATATAACAATTCAACTAAATTCAACAATGCTACTTCATGTTAAGTCAAATATCACCTGAATGGATATTGAAAAAAATGTACGTGATTCAGACAATTTCATTGTAAAAAGTGCATCATTCGTTTCGATCAGTTGTTGAATTATTTCGTACTGTAATCATTGACATCTTAATAAGAATTGGTTGTGAAAGGTAAAAAGAAAAATAGCCGTCCATTCATAATTTCTTTCTGTACTGTTGCATTATTAGGACACTATTGTCGACCATTTTAATCACATACTTTTTAAGATGTCGTTTATTCGCTGTGCCCATGGCCTGGGCTTAGAATAACTTTAAATTCTAAATTGAGGTCGTTATTGTTTAATTCACAAATGTTCAAAATCGCATCTAGACTATATTTATTTCACTAGCTTTCCCGATCACCAGAGAGCAATACTTACTCCACTAGTGTTCATGATCGTGAAATAGCACAACACACGAATCTTTTATAGCGGGAGTACGGTCATTTAAAATCATTTAATACAAAAATCATTGTGAATTGTAAGATTTTAATATTGTGTTGGGACTTTAAAAAATACTGTAAAGAGACAGTAGATTTTTTCTTTAAAGCTATTCAAAATTTCCTCGCCATATTCCCCTCAGAGCTGTTGCAGGCTATGGAATCTTTCGATAATCATCCCATGCATTAACTGGTTTGCCCTAAAAGCAGACGTACGATTTATCTACAACACTAGTGATTTCTATCATATATAGCGATTGAAATCAGTATTTATAAAAATAATGTTCTATTTAAATATGTTTATTGAGTTATTTGGAGTTCAGGAATGCGCAAGAGAATAGAAAAAAAATTAGCTTATAATCCACCATAATCGGAAAACAATTTACTATTTTGTCTTTAGAACCATCTGTGTAAGTCATGTAAGATTTACTCATCAACAACGCTGGTTTATTTGTAATTATCCAAATTTAATAATTAGCACAGACATACAGTAAACTGGCATAAATGCCTTATTGCAAAAACAAGAACTTCTAATTTTGTTCGAAACCAATAACAACAATACTATTCGTTCAATATGAGTGCAACAAGTACCCTAAGCCCATGGTGAACAATACACAAGTGACTCGATGCTATGGGTATTAATATTTCATAAATAGTCTTCTATCATAAATTATGGAGAAATTTACAATTCATGACCGAAAAAAAAATGTAATCATTATCCAAATTATATGGGTATCCAACTTTAGACGTCCATGTCAAATGACGTTATGTTTTAATGAATAGGAATCAAAACCTATAGAAGTATATAAATTACTAACATAGGATTTAGGAATGTGTTCATTTAAATGTGAGAAAATCTTCCCTTTAGATTGCGATTGCTTTTTACCAGACCTCCTAAAATAAAATAATTTTAGATTAAGAAACGTATTCACTGTCATTTCAAAACTCTTTAAGGATTGAAAGTTGACATTTTTTATAACCATCCTCAAATAAATATAGGATAGAATATATAGATTGCTAGTGGCAATAAATCATCACTGTAATCAACATAAATCACTTTTTTTATAGAGTTAATGTCTTAAATTAATTATCTCAATACATGAAGAACATCGCTCGGTCTTTAACAAGTATAAAAAAGCCACCCCACAGCCCTTTAGTTGTCAAATAATGATGAGAAATTGGGTGAAATATTTGGGGTTTTTTTATGTACGAAATATTGACAAGTATATCAGTAGCGAGTATGCATGACGGTCAAAAGATTAAATATTTGGATCTGGTGTGTGTTTAACAACAAAGGGGTTACAATGCTGTTGACACAAGCCTTAGGCTGTATTTGCATTATTTATTATTTGTACCACAACGCTCATTAACGTGTGCATACTTGAATAGTGACTTCTCCAGTAGGTTGAAATTCAGCCAATCAGGAACAAGCACGTATAGAACACTGACCAATGGGATTCATAACTGAGTTTCACGGGCTAGATGTTAGAGGGAAACAAGAAAGTTAGCGTTTAGACTTGGAGACGTACGGATCGAGAAAGACACAATCATGTAGCAATCACAACGTATTTGTATAACTGAAAATATAAGTATGTTAGACATTAAATTGGACAAGAAACTGAGATGTGGTGTTGTTGAATATTTTATCCTATATTATGCAGAGAAATTAACATAAATAGAGAGGGACCGACTTGTCCCATGCGCGGTACGAGAAAATGGTAGTTAATGCAAAACTCGTCATCTTGGCATTATGCGCATGACGAGATATCGAATGATAGGCTACACACTGGTAATTTAAGAGTAATGAACATTGTTAGTAACTATGTGTCGTCTATGAACTATGAACGATTACGGGACACAGGACGTTAAATGGTGCTCGTGAACCAAGGATTCGAACAAAGAAATACTACCACTTACGATTACGAAGCCATGAAAAACAACGCGAAGAAACTCCGTTTCGGCAACTTCTGTAACCAGTAACAACGACCGTGAGCCGGGAACAACGACATCAGACCACACATATTCTGCAACTTCCGGTGAGTGACTGTTTTATTTCCTAACGCTCGTATCAAAATGGCAAATCAAATAATCCCTGAATTATTTCAAAATTTAAATGAACAAATTAAAGATGTTAAAACGGCCATAAGCACTCAGACTATTTCAAAGGTTGTGCAATCATTTGATGGAAATTCAAAAGAATTTAAAAATTGGATTAAAAATGTAGAAAAATATGGAATGCTTACCAATTTAGATGAGAATAAATTAAAATTTGTTGCTTACCAATCTAGTTAAGGGCTTGTTAGTGATTACATACAACGCTTTTTGACTGATGATACGACAGGGACATGGACAGATTTAAAGGAACAGCTTAAATTAAGATTCGCGGAAATTCAAGACCCACAATACGCTTTCTCATTATTAAAGACGACTAAACAAAAGACCGACGAAAATGTTCAAATATACGCTGAGCGACTTTTATCTCTTGCGACTGATGCATTCTAAAATATGGAAGGAAATTTAGACTATAAAGAAAAACAGTTAGTAGAAATTTTTATCGACGGATTATCGCACGATTATTTGAGACTTAAATTAATGCGCGAAAATCATGCAACGTTATCGAATGCTTTAAAAAGCGCTATACATGAGCAAAGTGTCAGAGCTAGGTTTGAGTTACGATCACAAATAAATGGACTTGATAACAATACGACCGATAATATTCAGACAGATATCGATTATATTAGGTCATATATTGTTTGCACATATTGCAAGAAACACGGTCATTCTATTGAAATCTGTCGCCGTAGGCAACACGAGATAAGAGCATATACGGGAGGGCGGAACGGTCATACGATAGATCAAAACGATAAAAGGCGCAAGAAAGAATATGACAAAAATTGGAAAGATAAAATTGATTGTTGGAACTGTGGTAAAATAGGACACTTTAGTAGAGAATGTACTCAAAGAAAAACGTACATTAATCGAAAAAACTAGGAAATTCTTACCAAAAAGGGGTCTATGGTAAGAATGAAAAAGTCGAGACATATAATATCGCTTTGTCTGGTAGTCCAAATTCTTGTGTTATTTCAACAGGTGGTTATCAATTTAGGAGCTTAATAGATAGTGGAGCTGAAGTATCCTTGATAAATAAACGTACTTATGATATGTTTAAACAAAAATCCGCACTGATAATTAAAAAAGTAAATCTTAAGTCGGTAAACGGAAATTCATTATATGTCCACGGATGTGTAAAATTGAGATTCAAAATAGGGAGCATATATAAAGAGCACATGTTTTTTGTAGTAAGTAACGTTAATAGAAATGTTATTTTAGGAAGAGACTTTTAACAAGATAATGGCGTCCGTTTATACTTTGATTTAGGATGTCTGAGGATTGATAACTGTTATGTTCCTCTAGAAGAAGATGAACATCTTTCAACGATAGCGAGATTAACTAGACATACTGTGTTAAAACCACAAACTGCATAAAGACTCTTTGCTCAAGCTAAAAGAAACTGCATACGTTCAAATACGAATTATGAATTCAATGGAATAAGCAATTCTTTCTTTGATAATGAACCCGGTTTAACAATTGTTAATTCAGTCGTCAAGACAACGCGTGATAGACAATTTCCCATTTTAATTATAAACAATACGCACAAAACAATAAGGCTTAGACGACACTGTGCCATAGGGCGAATAAAATCGGTAAATGATAATGAAATATGCTCAGTACAAGAAGTTATTAAAAATAATCAGCCGAAATCAGGTTTATCTAAAGATGAAATCTTATCAGATTTACGTGTAGATGAAAATCAAAAAGAAAATATTCTACCGATACTCTTAAAACACAGAACTCTCTTCGCAAGAAATAATTTAGAATTAACACAAACTTCAGCGATGGAATTTACCATAGATACAGGGGATCATCCGCCCATTAAATAAAGGCCGTATCGATCACCATTAAACAATAAGGTATTCATAGATAAAGCCATCGACGAAATGCTAGACGCAAACATAATTAGTCCATCAAGAAGTCCGTGGAGCTTCCCTATTGTTTTAGTAGATAAAAAGAAAAATAACCATGACTCAAACAAAGATAATAAAGACGAGAAAAGGTTTTGTGTTGATTTTAGACAATTAAACAAAATTACAAAACCAATTGCCTATCCGTTACCATTAATAGATGATATATTGGCGTTATTAGGTAAAAGTAAATATTTCACCAGTTTAGATTTGATATCGGGATATTGGCAAATACCTATAAAAGAAGAGGACAGAGAAAAAACGGCTTTTGCTTCGGGATTCAGGGGTCTATTTCAATTTAATGTGATGCCCTTCGGTGCCTCCTCCGCCGGTGCTATATTTCAAGAATTGGCTAATAAAGTACTCAAAGGTTGTGAGAGCTTCGCTGTGGCGTATCTAGACGATATTCTAATATTTTCACCTGACTTGCAATCTCATTTATCACACGTAGATACAGTACTACAGAGTCTCAGTAAACATAACCTAAAGCTAAAACTATCAAAATGTTAATTCTTACAAAGAGAGACTAGATACCTAGGCTTCATCATAGATCAAAATGGTATCAGGCCGGATCCGTTAAAAGTGGAAGCGATCCGACAATTCCCTAGGCCAAAGTGCGTGCGCGATGTACGATCTATCTTAGGTGCAGCGGGATTTTATAGGAGATTCTGTCCGTCGTATTCGGAAGTAGTCGAGCCTCTCATTAATCTCACGAGAAAGAATGTCCGATTTAAATGGTCAAAACAATGCGAAGATAGTTTCATACAATTAAAAGACTCATTTACGCAAATCCCTTATCTTTCATACCCTGATCCGAAAAAAGGTTATATACTGTATACTGATGCATCCGATAAATGCAAGGATCTTGCTTGACTCAAAAATGCGACAATAACGAGACCGGGGATTATGTGGGCGAAAAGCCGATATTTTTCATATCGCACAGATTAAGCCCAACGCAATGCAAATATAGTACCATTGAAAAAGAATGTTACAGCATATTTTACAGTCTAAGTAAATTACACCATTATTTACACAACGCCGAATTTGTTATCAAGACGGATCATAGGCCGTTGAAATTTCTTTTGGAAAGTCCGATGCAAAACAAGAAAATACAATTATGGGCCTTAAGTATAGCGGGTTACAACTGCAAAATTGAATATATACCGGGGAAAAAGAATATTATTGCCGACTTTCTAAGCTGACCTCCAAAAACAAAAATAAAGAATAATCAATGCGATCAAACAGAACTAGAATTAGATATTAACGATAAACATTTACGATCAATTCGCAAATAAATAAACAAGACCAAACACGCGAAATTAACGTAATCGACTCTACAAACATTGACCACAAGCAAATAATTGATAATATTATTACCCCGCAGCCACTCCCAGTCGACGTCACAGCGTCGAATGATAACATATCAGGGCTTAATATGCAAATAGAACAAGAAAAAGACCCTCATATATCTGAGATTAAAGCGAGATTAAGATTAGGAAAGCAGAACAAGAGTGAAGATGATAGATATATTACAGTAGATTCAATACTGTACTACATATCAAACGTAGATGAGGAACCTACTCTCAGGCTTTTTGTACCTAAACACCTGACTGGTTCAGTCGTCAAGCAATATCATGATGAAAACGGGCATCCTGGGTCTCAAAGGCTTTTTCAGACACTGAAAGAGAAATATTACTGGCCTAAAATGTTCAAAGAATTGAATGATTATGTATCTAAGTGCATTATATGTCAAAGTAGAAATTTAAAAGCAATTAAAGCTCCCATATCGTCGGATACCTCAATACCGCCGTTTCCGTTTTCAGTTGTTTCCATAGATATATGCGGTTCATATCCGAAAACGCTTTCCGGAAATAGATATATAATATGTTTCGTAGATCAATTCTCAGGATACATAGAAGCGTTCGCATCGCCTGATAAATCTTCCGATAGCGCAATACACCTGTTAATGAACGAGATTTATTGCCGTCATAGTTGTCCTATAAGAATTATAACTGATAACGGAAAAGAATTCACTAGCACAGCGTTCACGGAAACATTAAAATCAATGAACATTGACCACGTAAAAACGACAATATATCACCCCGCGTCTAATGGCATGAACGAGCGTTCACATGGGACTATGAACAATATACAATCAAAACGGGTTCAAGAAAATGTACAACAATGGGACTTACATTTAAACATGTCTTTAGCGGCGATGAGATTTAGTACATCCGAGACTTCGAAGCACACACCGTTCTTCTTACTTTTTAATAGAGACCATATTCTTCCAATAGACAACTTGTTAAAGCCTAGACGTAAATATCACGGTGAAGATTATCATAAAATAATATTAAAAGAACAACACAAATCATTTAAAAAGGTATGTGCCCAAATTCAAAAATCGAAACGTAGACAAGCTGATTATGCGAATAAAAATACGAAGGATATTAAATTCGAAATCAACGACCCCGTTTACAACAAAAACTTTCAACGTACGAATAAATTAGACAGTAAATGGAGGCCATATTATCGTATAATCGAACAAAAGTCGCCGTTAACATGCGTAATAAAGAATCAGTTAGACAACTCAACTATTAAAGTTCACGCTGATCAAATAAGACACGCAAATATCGATGAATGGCCAATGATAGATAAACCACTAGCGCGCCCGATTAGAAAATCAAATTTAGCCTTTGCGGACGACACATTATCTTCTGATAGCAATTCAAATACGTCAGTACATGGGTTACCTGTAATTACGCAACAGACCCGACAGATTAGAGATAACACGGATGACGAGGAAAACATTCCGCTTGCTGAATTGCAAAAACATTTACGAAACAAACAATTCGCGGATATACAATCAAGCTCCAGCGAATCAGATACGATGCATTACGATAACAATAATTCGCAAAACTCACCTGTACGTAGGTTCGAAACTGATTCATCAGATGATCAAATGCAAATTGACGCGGTAGCGTTAAAACACAAAAAACGAAAATTGACAAAAAAGACTTCACGTTCAAATAACGCCATGAAGAAAGCAATTTTCACGTGCCTTCAGACAATGGCTGAACACATGTAAATGAATAGACTACAAAATAAAGCGAGATAGATGTCGAGACTTAAAGACCCCAGATTTTCGTATATAGAGAAATATGTTTTGAATGTATATGTAGTAAATATGTAAAAACAGGATTATAGAGGACGGTATCGTCCGATTTTGATAATGTATCGTCATTAGCATTGATTTACGGGTTTAGAATGAAATGAAAATGTCATATTTAAGTCTACGGGTGATATAATAGATATATTTCATTAATAGGTAACGAACAGAAAATATAAGAATCGTGACTCGCAAAATGCACATAAACAATTAGTAGGTACATTAAGAGGGAAGAAACGCGACATTCCGATGCGTAAAATATAAGAATCGTGACTCGCAAAATGCATATAAACAATTAGTAAGTACATTAAGCGGGAAAGAGCGACATTCCGATACGTTTTCCAGGTGTGAATACAAATTGGCTTGTCAAATTAAATGGAGACCCGCGAGTACAGAAGGCGTACAATCCGTAGTGATGGTATATCATCTGTCTATGAACGCCAATATACACACGTTTGACGCCCATTACTTGATGACAGGCGTGGGTCACGAATTAGGCGAATACGTAACGAAATTGGTATAAATAACCCTCAAAATACGCAGACAGGACCTCGCCTTCTCTCAGGAAATATTCATTTTGTATTATTTACCTTGACAAGCTTATGACAACGCACTTGACAACGACATTAACCAACGCTAGCTTATGCCCTACAGCGCTCAGGTAAACACCATTTCAGGCATAAATAACATTTTAATACAGTTTGTAAATATCCTTAAAAGCAAAGTAGTGGACCTTTTATTAGTATAATGTAAAGATACAACTATATTGCTATGATTCATTAAAAATTTGATACTGATCGAATATGTAGTTTATTCTTTTTCGTTTCTTTATAAGAATAACTACATTAAGACAAGGGATTTTGTTTGTAAATTTTTGTTCTCAAAGTAAATAAAACATACTAAAGCACAATGCATTTCATTGAATAGACAAATGCGTATAGTTTAAATAAAACATAAATTTGCGTCATGAGAATCGCGTTCCTTTAGCACATTCATTTTATTTGGGTATATCTTATCATAGGTGTGAATAGTAATCTGAGTGCTTCTATAGCAAATTCCATTAATATGTAAATAAGGCCCGTTTATCATTTCATGTAATTGACCCTATAAGATTTGCCAATGCGATACAAGTTAAGGAGAAAAGCAGCGCTCCTGACATCGTTGGCGTGGTTTGCCTGCAGCAACATGCGTTCATAACGCATTTGAGATCGTGATCAGATCTTAACACCCCGACAAAGAAGAAGAATATGTCATCGAAATACCGATATCTTCGACGACGATGTATCCGTCGAGAATCAGATGACGTAACAGACGATTTCAATTAGGATCCAACATTGTCGACATGGATCCAAATTGTGAACCAGCATCAGTACCATACAACGAGTGGACTGTTAATGAACATTTCACGCGTCGTCGAAAATGATTTTTAAAGATACGATGATATGAAAGGACTTGATGATGAAAAATCGCGCGTACTTTGTACATATATTAGGTGAACATTTTATCGTCTATAACCTTATAAATATATGTGTGTTACCTTTATTACATGTACATAAACACTAATTATAATACTACAGTCATGAATGCAGACATTCTCCAGAACTATATATAATAAACGTTTGAAGTATTCTAAATCGTGCAACAGCCGAGGACCAACAGCTTCTCCGACCGACCATCATCGTCTTCATTCGGAAGCCACCGTCTTCAATCGACTGCATGTTACCATCTACAACCAGCTGTCACATACTCTCCAACCGGACGTCTCATCTCTTCACCTAGACGCCACATCGCCTCCAGCAAAGATGTCAAAAATGGACACTATTCGTATCGGATTTCCCAAATCAGTGACGCATTCCAAGTCATTGTGATTGACATTGACTATTAAAATATTCCGACGTTTTATTATTTCAGCAGAAACATTCGTTAAAACTTTCATTAATAATTTGCAGATTTTCATCATATATATGTTTTAGTCACTGATGTTTTCATGTTTGCGTATTTGATTTTCTACATCGTATGTATTAATATGTTTTCGTTTACTTCCATACTTACATTCTTAAAGATTTTTCTGTATCCTAAAATACATAAAAATCAAATTGAGAGGATAAGTTGTGTCAAATAATGATGAGAAAATGGGTGAAAAATTTTGGGTTTTCTTTATGTACGAAATATTGACAAGTATATCAGTAGCGAGTATGCATGACGGTCAAAAGATTAAATATTTGGATCTGGTGTGTGTTTAACAACACAGGGGTTACAATGCTGTTGACACAAGCCTTAGGCTGTATTTGCATTATTTATTATTTGTACCACAACGCTCATTAACGTGTGCATACTTGAATAGTGACTTCTCCAGTAGGTTGAAATTCAGCCAATCAGGAACAAGCACGTATAGAACACTGACCAATGGGATTCATAACTGAGTTTCACGGGCTAGATGTTAGAGGGAAACAAGACAGTTAGCGTTTAGACTTGGAGACGTACGGATCGAGAAAGACACAATCATGTAGCAATCACACCGTATTTGTATAACTGAAAATATAAATATGTTAGACATTAAATTGGACTAGAAACTGAGATGTGGTGTTGTTGAATATTTTATCCTATATTATGCAGAGAAATTAACATAAATAGAGAGGGACCGACTTGTCCCATGCGCGGTACGAGAAAATGGTAGTTAATGCAAAACTCGTCATCTTGGCATTATGCGCATGACGAGATATCGAATGATAGGCTACACACTGGTAATTTAAGAGTATTGAACATTGTTAGTAACTATGTGTCGTCTATGAACTATGAACGATTACGGGACATAGTCCATGTTGATGAATGTGTAGATGAACACGCCAGTACACAGCCTTTTAGTACGTATTATTAAGTCTGTTGAAAATACGCCGAACCAGACGGCCAATATGACGACAGCGGCCACGACGCTGATGACGCCGACGACGTAGCTGATTCGCACCATGGTCTGGGCCTGGTTGGAGGCTGACTGAGCTACGTATAGGTCATACCAGGCCAGGGCGTCACGGGCCTTAAATGGATAAGTATTGTTTATAATTCAGGGATTCTTAACCAACATACCAGACTTGTATCACTAATCGCCAAAAGATTAGACTGATTTCAAGATATCCAGAATATCAGATAAACTTCATAAGCTTTTAAGCGTACCAGAAGACCGCAATATATCACCGGCTTACTTCAATAGCTTAAAAAAATCGCTAGAAGATGAGACATCATTTCATGATCGGCAGTGGACCAAATTTACTTCACTGGTTTTTAAAAATCGTCAGTAGACCAGACTTGATTTCAAGATCTCAGAAAGCTTGTCTTACTTTACTAGCATTCAAGTTCGCGAGAAAACCAGATTTACTTAACAATCTTCAAAGACCAGACATATTTCACTGGCTTTAAAGATCGAATACCATATTTACTTTAAACTCTTTTAAGATATCCAGAGAACCATCTTTATTTAACTTGCTTTCAAGATCGCAAGATATCCAGATTATTTTCACTTGCTTTCAAGATCGCCAGACGACCAGATTTACTTCTCAAATATTGTCGAGAAGAACTGACTAAATTCACTTTTGTTCAACATTACCAGTATACTAGACTTAATTTCATGATCGCCAGAAGACCATACTTACTTCACTTGCTTCTACAATCTCCTGAAGGCCAGACTTACTTCACAAGCTTTAAATATCGCCAGTAAACTAGACTTATTTTACTAGCTCCAAAGATCTCCAGTAGACCAGACTTACTTCACTAGCTTTCAAGATCGCCAGAAGACCGGTGGGCCAGAAGCAGCAAAGACAGGCTATCCAGGCCTGCGTGGTGTAGTCATGAGGTACCGTCTGGTATATGGGTCCCGTGGCTACCCTTACCTGGGTGACCTAACAGCAGATAAAAACGGAAATTACGCTACTGCGACAATGTGGCACTTTGTGACTATATTGCGTCACGGCGTCTAAAATGATTTACTCTATGTGGCACTTCCACCCTTATGTAAATCTATTGTTTCTCACAGTTCGTTTTAAGTCGCGTTGTGTATTTTTTTTATTTGACTTAAATGTCCCAGATTCGTAGATTTTTCATCAGTTTGCATAATAAGGCAACAAGTCTTTTTGTAGCGTATAACAACTTTTATTCCTGATTAAATATTGTATTGTAAATGTTTCTTATTCTTATTTGTATGTAATTCTTCTTTAAGAAATTGAGACAAGAAATAATCAGTAAAGAAATAAACAAGATACTCCAACACAAAATATAATCCGTCCAGGAAAACAAATGTCCCAATGTCCATCTCTCTTGCACTATCCCGTGAAGCCGCTAAATTGGGATGTTCACTGTGCTAGTTCAAAACCGCTTGGCTTGAATGGCTCGAAGTTTGTTAAAAATACCCCGCTTTTATACTAGTCCTTATATAAAATGATTATATAAATGTTTATATAAAGGCTTATATAAACGGTAATGTTCTGAAAAATGTTCTGAAAACGTGATGGTCTCAGCAAGTAAACAACCTCCAGATCAACCTTAAAATAGTATCTTAACCCAAATCAACAATAGTTCGTGGCCTAGTCAACACCCGTGACCGCCAAGAGCACCACATCATACGATGTCCTGAGTAAAGTCCGGTCGGTCTACCTTAACATAAACTAGAACATTTCATCATATGACAGTACATGTACCCTTACATGTATGATAGTCTACGTAAAGTGTTACATTACGCCCCTTTCTAAGAAAAATAATTAAGGATAAAATTCTTTTTCTAAATCGTCCGTAAAGTCATTGTCAGGAAAGTTATGTGCAGTGTCGTCGTCATGGTATTATCAAACAACAATACATCAATATTCATAATCATACAACAATATATCATCAACACATAATATATTTTTAAATAAAAACAACACACCTTAGTGTCGTTTTAATTAAAAGTCTTATACAAATAAACATTAAGTTCTTCAATGTTTAAGTATAAAGCCTTACAAACAACGTTAAGTCCTTCAATGAATAAGTAAATACTGTCAATATGATTAAGTATAAAGTACAATAAAGTCCTATAGTTTAACAAAGTCCTTATATAATAAATCAAAGTTCTACTATAAATGCAAAGTCCTAATATAAACGGGAACACACAAGTTCACTAGTAAGTCAAGAGTATACACGTGCCACAAATGTCACTAGGTTCACTGATCGCCTTCGTAGTATCAATCGCCTGATCAGGAATGTAACAACACCTGGCGACTTAGTGATGAACCGTTCTCGACTTGCACGTGTCTCCAGTGTCCCGCAGTTTATGAAAATATACAGATATACAATTAACATATCAGAGTAAAACAAATCCTAAGTTTCGGTTTCTTGAGTTTTAGGATACAAAGCAATGTAATTGAGGTTTGTTCTATTTTTCGATGGCCCCACCATATCGGTGAAGTTTTCCCTTACCGGGGCTGAGGCATTCATGCTCGCCATAAAACCTCGTCAGGACCCATCTCAGTCCTTTAACATCTTTCTGATTAAATCAATTACAACGTCATTTTTATCGGAGTAATGTTTCTTAATCGACCGCGGACTTGCGTATTCGATTACATTAACCTCCATATCGGAGTGATCACTTCTTTCACCCGAAATTGACCTTTTGTGTTCGCGCATACGCTCTGCCTTACGTCTATATTTTCTCTTTAGTTCGACCAGAGGTATGTCATCATCGCTGTCTGATGAATTACTGCGCTCATGAACACGTCGCCTAATTAATTTCGCTAAGGGTGTATCGTCATTGTCCGACATATGACCCTCACTCTGACTATCGTAATGAGAACTTATCTCGCTATCACTCACCTCGCTGTCACTGCTCGGTGGTACAACATAGGTAGTTTTTCGCTTACCTTTACTCGGCTGGGGTCGCTCTTGCGAAACGTCCCAAGTCTCGATATCTACCGATTTTATATTACGTGCATGCACGGTTTGTTCTGACCCGTTCGCTACGTTCTTAACCCTGAACGTTACTGGAGATATCTGTTCAATTATTCTATAATACGGCTTATAATAGCTGTCTAATTTATTAGTGCGATGATGATTCTTTATCATAACGGCTTGACCTACCTCTAATACTGGTTCCTGTGCATCTGCATTAATTCTCTGGTTCCGTTTTCTTTTAGCTTTTTTCATATTACTGTGAGCCTGTCTCATGGCCCTATGTAAATTTTCTATTTAGCACCTCGAGGTGTCCTCTCCCATGTACTTCCTGTGCGGTTGTAATAAACTGTCTAATGGTAAGACTGGGTCTCGTCCGTACATTAAGTAAAATGGGATAAATCCGGTCGATTCTGAAGGTGCTGTCCTAATGGCTGTCAAACAGGCATTAATATGCAAATCCCAGTTAATTTCTCCTTCACTTTTTCTCTTAGAAATCATGTCATTAAGTGTTCTATTAACCTTTTCAACTTGACCATTAGCCTGGGGGTAATACGTTGAAGTGGTAATTTTACCTATAGAATAGTACTTACAAATGTAATCTATCACCTGATTGCAATATTCTGTTCCATTATCCGATCTTATCTGATATGGAAAGCTAAATCTGGGGATAATTTCGTCGAGAAAAAGGTGTGCTACTATTTATGCTTGTTTATTCTTGACTGGAAATGATTCTACCCATTTAGTGTTTTCATCAACAAATGTGATAAGGTGTCTATTCCCTGCCAAAGTCTCCTTATATGGCCCGGAAGTATCTACAGACCAAGTTATACCGCTTGAATGAGATACTCTAGTTTCTTGAATTGGCAATTTTGTTATTGGATTTGGCTCGTTCCTGTCAAGTAACGCATGAACGAATATACTTGTATAAATCTTTGTACATATTAGGCCAAAAGTATTTTCTCCTTAACGTATCGTAACACTTATCAATCCCCATGTGTGCCAAATTATCATGATAATGCTCAACTAGGCTTGCCTGTAAATTGGAAGGAATGAACAGTCGTAAAATTGGTTCCTCATCTTTGTCACTAAGATAGTATAATATCTGGTCAATAAGAATGTACCTTGTAGAATTCCCCTCTCTCTCGCCCCTTTCTAGTTCTGTGATCCTTTTCTGGATCTGCGGGTCTTCAGACTGTGCTTTCTTCACGTCGATTCCGTCATCGATGTACACTGGTGGCGTTATTTTCTGGGTTTCACTGTCTTCAGTTATGTAAAATTTTTACTTGGATTAATTAAATTTAAATTTACTGCATTTACCTCCATTGTCTTGTCCTCGGAGTCCCTTAACTTCGTGTACGGTACCTTTGCTACGTACGCATGCTTTCCAATGTCAAAATGTTGAGGTAATTCCTCCTCACTTACCTCAGGTATTGTCCCATCATGTCTGCATCGAGATAACATATCTGCAACCTTATTTTTACATCCCGAGATATATTTTATGTCTACGTTGTAACCAGAAATAGCTAGTGCATATGACTGTAACTTTTTATTTGTAAACTTTGCTGTCAAAAGGTACATTAAAGGTCGGTGATCTACAAACACGTAACAGGTGCGTCTTGTACGTATATTTGTAATTTGTCAAGTGCGTATTTTAGAGCGAACGCTTCTTTTTCTATAACTGAGTATTTTTGCATTGTAGCACTTAATTTGTGGGATAAAAAGTGAATTGGTCGTTCATTAGGTATTCCTGGAATAATGCTTTCTTCTTCGTCGCCTTCTTGGCATAAAACAGCCCCAATGCAATCATTTGATGCGTCCGTGTTAAGTCTGTAACCTTTAGTACGATCGAGAAAACCTAATAAAGGAATGCTTGTCAGTCGTTCTTTTAACATGTCAAAGGCGCTTTGACATTCGGATGTCCAATTAAAACGGGCATATTTCTTTGTAAGAGCGATCAGTGGTGCCGCTATTTGAGAAAAGTTTGGTATTATTCGTCTATAAAAACCACACATACCAACAAATGACCTGATGTCTTTAACAGATTGTGGTGGTGAAACAATTTTAATTGCTTTGACCTTTTCCGGGTCGGGTTTGTAACCATGTTTGTTTAAAATGAAGCCTAAATAATTTGTTTCTTACTCAAGAAAGCTACATTTCGAAAGTTTTAATTTCAGAGTATATTGTCTTAATTTATCAAATACGGTTTGAATGTGGGTCAAGTGACTATTGACGTCAGTGCTAAACACTATAATATCATCGAGATATGGAATAGCAAAAGATTCACAGCCCCTCAAAACGGTATCCATAAGTCTTTGAAATATTGAGGGAGATATCTTTTCCCCAAATGGTGTTACACGAAATTGGTAAAGTCCTAGCCCTGCACAAGTAAAAGCTAGTTTTTCGGGTGATTTCTCATTAACAGGTATTTGCCAAAACCCAGACTTCATGTCTAATTTTGTGAAAAAACTACACCCTCCTAATAGTGGTAAGATTTCGTCTATGCGAGGTAAAGGCCAGGCATCATCTTTTATTATTTTGTTTAATTGTCTAAAATCTACACAAAAACGAACTCTACCATCTGATTTCTTTACTAATACTTCTGGAAAAGACCAATGAGAATTTGATGGTTCAATTATTTCCGCTTCGAGCATTTCCTTAATTGTATTTCCTATTATTTCCCTATGTTTGATTGGTGTGGGATACGGTTTTAACTTAATAGGTTTGTGATCGCCTGTATCGATAGTCGCTTTAATAGCAGAAGTCGGATTTAAATCTTTATCCGTTTGTGCAAATAAATCGGTATTCTTTATCAATATCGGCTGAATTAAGTGCGTATATTTCGGATTTCAATTAAACTTAAACTGTTCATCATTTTCCTTAAACTGCTTATCATTAGAAGACGTAACGGTATTTATTTCGACTGATTTATCTAATTTTCCAATAATATAATCTTTTCGTAATTGTATTGTTCTTCCGGTATTGTTAACAACGCATATTGGTATTTTATTGCTGTTTGACACGGTCAATATCGTATCCATTAATTGTAAACCTGGTTCATCGTCTATACAGTCTGTTATCGATGTTAAAGTATGTACGCCTTCAAGCGTAGAGTTATGGTTTTTGATTTTCCCTTGTGTGACCAGCGTAGTATACGGCTGAATTGTGATTGACCGACATGTGCGTACCAATGACGCTATGTGAATGTCACTCTCAATTGGAATCATTTCATTATTAATTCGAATTCGTTTTAAATCAAAATAAATTCTTGCGCTAAATCTGTTTAGAAAATCTCTTCCTATTATGCAATTTCGATTAATGTCCTTTATAATAACGAAATCGTGTACTAGTTTCTGTTTCCCTATTGTGAATGAAAGTGTTGATATACCTAAAACCTTGAGACTTTCGCCGCTTACAGCTTGAATATTTAATGAGTATCTACGCATATTTTTACGCGGAGAAATTTGTTTAAATATTTTTCACTCAAAATAGTTATATCGCTACCTGTGTCGATTAATCCCCTAACTTTAACATTTCCTAATTTAATTAAGCACGAGGTAGGATTTTCTGGTAATTTAAGTTGTGTGTCCCCTAGTTTGTTCCTTTCGGTTGGCCTGCGTCGAAAGGTCGTTGCCGGTTTAAACGTTTCGCTTTCAAAGTTTGCGTATGAAAATGGTGCGCTAGAGAACCTGTAATTGTCATCGGTTTCGGACAATCCTTAATAAAATGGTTGGTTGAAAGACAATTATGACATTTGTTCCTGAAATCATCTAATTCCAAACGTGGTTTCGGTAGTACTTTTTTAAGAGGACAATCTCTGACAAAATGACCTGTCGAATGACACGTGTAACATTGGTTTCTTTGCTTATCGAGTTCCTTTTGTTGACTGACTGCGTTAACTGTTCTACAGTTTTTAGCTATGTGGTTTTTCCTGCCACATTTATAACACCTGCGCGTCGGACGCGCATGGTCTATCTCCATCGGTTGTGGACCGTGATCATGGGACTCATACTCTCCGTGACCTTTCCTCATGTTTACCCTCTTTAAGATATCCTGCTCCTTTAGGGCCATATTAACAGCTTCCGTTAGATTACTCGGATTACGCCTTATTAATTTATTTCTCACAGGTTGATCAATCAACCCATCAGTGAACTGGCCTACTAAAATTCGTTGCATGGGATCCCTCTCATCGAGTTCACCCTCACATGCATCCCTAGCTAACATCAATAGGCGTTCCCCATAATTTGCAACATTTTCACCTGCACGTTGCTTAACGTTCCTTAATAGCTTTCAGACGTATTGTGGGTCAATTATATCCCCGTATCGCATTTTCAATTCAGCTTTTAAGTCAATGTACCTAACTTCAGGGTTTGTGGTTAAAAATCGCTTTAAAAATTCACAGACTGGGCCTGAAGCCGTCTGAAAAACTATTTTAATTTTCCTGGCCTCATCGCAATTATGAATCATAAAAAAATCTCTCTAGTTCTAATGTCCAATCATGGAATTCCGACGATTTTCCCGAAAATCGTGGTAACTGTGTTAAAGCTGTGTTTGCATATAAAGTGTCCGGTAAGTTAATTAAACTTTCAGCCAGTACTTGAAATGGTGTTTGTTGCGATCCAGTGGCCATCTTTATATTAT
The DNA here is from genome assembly GCF_020536995.1 of Dreissena polymorpha. Lineage (NCBI taxonomy): Eukaryota > Metazoa > Mollusca > Bivalvia > Myida > Dreissenidae > Dreissena > Dreissena polymorpha. The sequence goes on from NC_068367.1 coordinate 25,233,834, forward strand.
TTTCTTCAAAACCGTAACCTTATTTCTTAATCCTAAAATGTAAAGACTGAACAGCGTAACCTAAAATGTGGGTATTAACCAGCTCAACCTTAAATATGAGTGTTTAACAAGTTGGCAAGTAGGTCAAAAGAACTGAGACAGAAAAAAGGTTCTGACCTGACTCCGGTTCACGTGACAAAATGCCCTTTTCAGCTTCCGGTGAACGTTTCTCAGGATAGCTCCACCGATATGTGCGTGACCTGTAATTATTAAAACAATATTTAGATAATAAGAATTATTTGTTTAACAATAATTAAATCTATATAATAAATATAAATCAAAATGTTCGTCGCTGTTTCCGGTCGTTGTCGTGTAGGTTGTCCGCTGCTCCCGTCGCCAAAGTCGTTGTTGTTGTTGATGCAGTTACTGCTGAAAGAAAATGTGTTAATGTCGTCTGCTTTCCTAGCGTGTCGATGAATGGTTATAGCTGTCTATCCTAGCGTGTCGGTGAATGGTTATTGCTGTCTAACGTGGCGTCCCACTGTAAAACGAAATGTTACTGCTTCTGGTCGTCTGCTGCTGTCACACGGCTCCAAAATAGATATGCTATTGCCTTCAAACTTTTAAATATCCTGGCACGTCGCACCAAAAATGATTACCATTATGTGGCACTTTGTGACTATATTGCGTCACGGCGTCTAAAATGATTTACTCTATGTGGCACTTCCACCCTTATGTAAATCTATTGTTTCTCAAAGTTCGTTTTAAGTCGCGTTGTGTAACTTTTTGATTTGACTTAAATGGCCCAGATTCGTAGATTATTCATCAGTTTGCATAATAAGGCAACAAGTCTTTTTGTAGCATATAACAACTTTTATTCCTGATTAAATATTGTATTGTAAATGTTTCTTATTCTTATTTGTATGTAATTCTTCTTTAAGAAATTGAGACAAGAAATAATCAGTAAAGAAATAAACAAGATACTCCAACACAAAATATAATCCGTCCAGAAAAACAAATGTCCCAATGTCCATCTCTCTTGCACTATCCCGTGAAGCCGCTAAATTGGGATGTTCACTGTGCTAGTTCAAAACCGCTTGGCTTGAATGGCTCGAAGTTTGTTAAAAATACCCCGCTTTTATACTAGTCCTTATATAAAATGATTATATAAATGTTTATATAAAGGCTTATATAAACGGTCATGTTCTGAAAAATGTTCTGAAAACGTGATGGTCTCAGCAAGTAAACAACCTCCAGATCATCCTTAAAATAGTATCTTAACCCAAATCAACAATAGTTCGTGGCCTGGTCAACACCCGTGACCGCCAAGAGCACCACATCATACGATGTCCTGAATAAAGTTCGGTCGGTCTACCTTAACATAAACTAGAACATTTCATCATATGACAGTACATGTACCCTTACATGTATGATAGTCTACGTAAAGTGTTACATTACGCCCCTTTCTAAGAAAAATAATTAAGGATAAAATTCTTTTTCTAAATCGTCCGTAAAGTCATTGTCAGGAAAGTTATGTGCAGTGTCGTCGTCATGGTATTATCAAACAACAATACATCAATATTCATAATCATACAACAACATATCATCAACACATAATATATTTTAAAATCAAAACAACACACCTTAGTGTCGCTTTAATTAAAAGTCTTATACAAATAAACATTAAGTTCTTCAATGTTTAAGTATAAAGCCTTACAAACAACGTTAAGTCCTTCAATGAATAAGTAAATACTGTGAATATGATTAAGTATAAAGTACAATAAAGTCCTATAGTATAACAAAGTCCTAATATAATAAATCAAAGTTCTACTATAAATGCAAAGTCCTAATATAAACGGGAACACTGATGTTAGTCACACAAGTTCACTAGTAAGTCAAGAGTCTACACGTGCCACAAATGTCATTAGGTTCACTGATCGCCTTCGTAGTACCAATCGCCTGATCAGGAATGTCACAACACCTGGCGACTTAGTGATGAACCGTTCTCGACTTGCACGTGTCTCCAGTGTCCCGCAGTTTATGAAAATATACAGATATACAATTAACATATCAGAGTAAAACAAATCCTAAGTTTCGGTTTCTTGAGTTTTAGGATACAAAGCAATGTAATGGAGGTTTGTTCTATTTTTCGATGGCCCCACCATATTGGTGAAATTTTCCCTTACCGGGGCTGAGGCATTCATGCTCGCCATCAAAACCTCGTCAGGACCCATCTCAGTCCTTGACCTTTTGCCAAAGTACCTAAATTTCTTAAAGAATTTCCTGTTACATCTATTTCTACATTTGACCTTAATGATATAGGCTAATACACCTATGATAATCAACGTAACTACACCCGAAGTAATGAATGAAAGCATGTTCAATCTATTTTTCGTGCTATATTCCCTAGCGGTTTTTATTTCATTTAACAATGAATCCATGGGAATAAAATCTACAGACGGGAGTGTTTTGGGTATTTCAATCGTCCCATAATCAATTACTTTTTCATTGAACTCTTTCCATATAGATAATGAAGATATATAAAGTGTTTTCTTCATGATTTGAACAAAATCATCAGTAATAGTAGCGGTAGATTGGTAATCAAATGTGGCTGACAACGCAATTAGATCATTAATTGCCGTACAACCTTGAGGAATAGTAATTATGTCAAACGGTGGGTTAATCGTTGACCAACTCGACTCTAAATTGTTTTCACGTTTGCAAGTGATAGATAACCACAGTGATTTTGGTGTCACCACAACCCAAACACCATTAGTAATATATTCGGCGTAAGGTAGCTGTACATTGGGTTAAACCAATTCCCTGCAATTTTCAGCTATTAAATCTTGTTTATTCATGAATATATGAACAATACAGGTGCTTGATAGTTCAATCGGATAAAGAGGTTTCATTAATTGACAAAATGGTGCCCCAACACAATTATTTATTTCTCCTGTCTCAAGTAATGCGTATCTCGTTTGCTTCGAGTTTATCGCTATACCGGCGTATGGAATGTCATACTTCGCTACGGCCATATTCGACGTTAATTGACCTTTTGTCGCATTTGCCAATGTGAGCGGGATATTAATGATACTGTACATTTGATAGTATGCATATTGCTCATTTAATGGTATTTTTACTACCATCACCATTTTGTTATTTTCGATAACGCCCGATAATGGAAGGTATTTATAGTACTCTAAAATTTCCTTCTCGATGTAAAACGGTACCGTATTCAACGGTGGTAATTCATTCTTGATTTCTAAAAGTAAATCCTTTAACTGATAAGGAGGAATTAAATTTGGTGACAAATTTCCTAAACTTAAGGCAGTGAGTTGATTATCTAAATGTTCAAACATAAGGGTTGCTCGTGACATTAAATCCCTTACTTCTTGAATAAGAAGATCCAAATGAAAATATGCTACCATGAAATTATTAGTTTCAAGTAACCTGGCGTTAACCTCGTCAGTTACGTTACGTAATCTTACTTCAACTTTGCTAAGGGTGTTTATTACGTCATTTAACGAGTTGCGATTTTCTTTTACCGCGTTTTGTGTGAGATTCAGCAGCGTTAAAGACTGTGAACTAACATGCATTAAACGTAATTGTCTCTGATGAAGAGTACTTAAAACAGAACGGATCTGCTGAATATCGCTATCTTTAGCAACACCAAAAACAGCCCTTAATATATCTGATCAAAAATCAAATAAAGATCGTTTCTTACGTACACATTTGTTTGACTGTACTTTGTGCAAAAGCTGAATGTAAACACTATATAGTTTCTGAATTTCAGCATTTAACCCTTGAATAGAACTTAAATATAAATATAGAAACTTATATGCATTAGTGGGTAGGTACTTGTTCGTTATTGAAGTCGCTAAGTTTTCTGTTATTGTCAAGTCTGCTCTTAATGCATTTAAGAAGTCGTCATACGGTTGTAGATCTAGTACAAAGCTTATTGTCCATGTAGACTGTTGCGGAAAATTTGTTTACGGGTAGGAAAACTACGTTGTTCCTTACAATGGGTTGTGCGATGCTCAACCCGGTGATAACTGTCAATGTCCATAGTCGTATCGTCAGTCGAAAGTCGTACATCCTGTCCTGGAAGGTATTAAAAGTATGTGTTTTCACACGTACAGAGAGTTTGTATTTACTTTAACATCTTTCTGATTAAATCAATTACAACGTCATTTTTATCGGAGTAATGTTTCTTAATCGACCGCGGACTTGCGTATTCGATTACATTAACCTCCATATCGGAGTGATCACTTCTTTCACCCGAAATTGACCTTTTGTGTTCGCGCATACGCTCTGCCTTACGTCTATATTTTCTCTTTAGTTCGACCAGAGGTATGTCATCATCGCTGTCTGATGAATTACTGCGCTCATGAACACGTCGCCTAATTAATTTCGCAAAGGGTGTATCGTCATTGTCCGACATATGACCCTCACTCTGACTATCGTAATGAGAATTTATTTCGCTATCACTCACCTCGCTGTCACTGCTCGGTGGTACAACATAGGTAGTTTTTCGCTTACCTTTACTCGGCTGGAGTCGCTCTTGCGGAACGTCCCAAGTCTCGATATCTACCGATTTTATATTACGTGCATGCACGGTTTGTTCTGACCCGTTCGCTACGTTCTTAACCCTGAACGTAACTGGAGATATCTGTTCAATTATTCTATAATACGGCTTATAATAGCTGTCTAATTTATTAGTGCGATGATGATTCTTTATCATTACGGCTTGACCTACCTCTAATACTGGTTCCTGTGCATCTGCATTAATTCTCTGGTTCCGTTTTCTTTTAGCTTTTTTCATATTACTGTGAGCCTGTCTCATGGCCCTATGTAAATTTTCTATATAGCACCTCGAGGTATCCTCTCCCATGTACTTCCTGTGCGGTTGTAATAAACTGTCTAATGGTAAGACTGGGTCTCGTCCGTACATTAAGTAAAATGGGCTAAATCCGGTCGATTCTGAAAGTGCTGTCCAAACGGCTGTCAAACAGGCATTAATATGCAAATCCCAGTTAATTAATCCTTCACTTATTCTCTTAGAAATCATGTCATTAAGTGTTTTATTAACCCTTTCAACTTGACCATTAGCCTGGGGGTTATACGTTGAAGTGGTAATTTTACCTATAGAATAGTACTTACAAATGTAATCTATCACCTGATTGCAATATTCTGTTCCATTATCCGATCTTATCTGATATGGAAAGCTAAATCTGGGGATAATTTTGTCGAGGAAAAGGTGTGCTACTATTTCTTCTTGTTTATTCTTGACTGGAAATGATTCTACCCATTTAGTGTTTTCATCAACAAATGTGATATGGTATCTATTCCCTGCCAAAGTCTCCTTATATGGCCCGGAAGTATCTACAGACCAAGTTATACCGCTTGAATGAGATACTCTAGTTTCTTGAATTGGAATTTTGTTATTGGATTTGGCTCGTTCCTGACAAGTAACGCATGAACGAATATACTTGTATAAATCTTTGTACATATATGGCCAAAAGTATTTTCTCCTTAACGTATCGTAACACTTATCAATCCCCATGTGTGCCAAATTATCATGATAATGCTCAACTAGGCTTGCCTGTAAATTGGAAGGAATGATCAGTCGTAAAATTGGTTCCTCATCTTTGTCACTAAGATAGTATAATATCTGGTCAATAAGAATGTACCTTGTAGAATTCCCCTCTCTCTCGCCCCTTTCTAGTTCTGTGATCCTTTTCTGGATCTGCGGGTCTTCAGACTGTGCTTTCTTCACGTCGATTCCGTCATCGATGTACACTGGTGGCGTTATTTTCTGGGTTTCACTGTCTTCAGTTATGTAAAATCTTTACTTGGATTAATTAAATTTAAATTTACTGCATTTACCTCCATTTTCTTGTCCTCGGAGTCCCTAAACTTCGTGTCCGGTACCTTTGCTACGTACGCATGCTTTCCAATGTCAAAATGTTGAAGTAATTCCTCCTCACTTACCTCAGGTATTGTCCCATCATGTCTGCATCGAGATAACATATCTGCAACCTTATTTTTACATCCCGAGATATATTTTATGTCTACGTTGTAACCAGAAATAGCTAGTGCATATGACTGTAACTTTTTATTTGTTAAATTTGCTGTCAAAAGGTACATTAAAGGTCGGTGATCTACAAACACGTAACAGGTGCGTCTTGTACGTATATTTGTAATTTGTCAAGTGCGTATTTTAGACCAAACGCTTCTTTTTCTATAACTGAGTATTTTTGCATTGTAGCACTTAATTTGTGGGATAAAAAGTGAATTGGTCGTTCATTAGGTATTCCTGGAATAATGCTTTCTTCTTCGTCGCATTCTTGGCATAAAACAGCCCCAATGCAATCATTTGATGCGTCCGTGTAAAGTCTGTAACCTTTAGTTCGATCGGGAAAACCTAATAAAGGAATGCTAATCAGTCGTTCTTTTAACATGTCAAAGGCGCTTTGACATTCGGATGTCCAATTAAAACGGGAATATTTCTTTGTAAGAGCGATCAGTGGTGCCGCTATTTGAAAAAAGTTTGGTATTATTCGTCTATAAAAACCACACATACCAACAAATGACCTGATGTCTTTAACAGATTGTGGTGGAGGAACAATTTTAATTGCTTTGACCTTTTCCGGGTCGGGTTTGTAACCATGTTTGTTTAATATGAAGCCTAAATAATTTGTTTCTTCCTCAAAAATGCTACATTTCGAAAGTTTTAATTTCAGAGTATATTGTCTTAATTTATCAAATACGGTTTGAATGTGGGTCAAGTGACTATTGACGTCAGTGCTAAACACTATAATATCATCGAGATATGGAAAAGCAAAAGATTCACAGCCCCTCAAAACGGTATCCATAAGTCTTTGAAATATCTTTGCCCCAAATGGTGTTACACGAAATTGGTAAAGTCCTAGCCCTGCACGAGTAAAAGCTAGTTTTTCGCGTGATTTCTCATCAACAGGTATTTGCCAAAACCCAGACTTCATGTCTAATTTTGTGAAAAAACTACACCCTCCTAATAGTGGTAAGATTTCGTCTATGCGAGGTAAAGGCCAGGCATCATCTTTTATTATTTTGTTTAATTGTCTAAAATCTACACAAAAACGAAGACTACCATCTGATTTCTTTACTAATACTACTGGAAAAGACCAAGGAGAATTTGATGGTTCAATTATTTCCGCTTCGAGCATTTCCTTAATTGTATTTCCTATTATTTCCCTATGTTTGATTTTGGTGTGGGATACGGTCTTAACTTAATAGGTTTGTGATCGCTTGTATCGATAGTCGCTTTAATAGCAGAAGTCGGAGTTAAATCTTTATCCGTTTGTGCAAATAAATCGGTATTCTTTTTCAATATCGGCTGAATTAAGTGCGTATATTTCGGATTACAATTAAACTTAAACTAATCACGATTTTCCTTAAACTGCTTATCATTAGAAGACGTCACGGTATTTATTCCGACTGATTTATCTTATTTTTCAATAATATAATCTTATCGTAATTGTATTGTTCTTCCGGTATTGTTAACAACGCATATTGGTAAAGTAGACTCTGCGAAAACCGGACGGTCTCGGGACCGGCCTGATGGTCCGGTTTTCAGAGAGTTCCGGTTTACCAAGAGTATGCATATTGCCGAAATATACATGGTATGGTGCTTTATACATGAACGTACGTGGCATTTGTCATATAGGCGAGTGACGACACAAATAAGATTGTTGTAGATACACGATTTATTATTCAATACATACATGTACCCCATTTCATAAAACATACACAAGCAAAAAACAGCGTCATAATTATGTTTTAAGATATTCATCACTTTTTGGTGTTACCGCACGTCTATTATAGACATTCGCAGTTTGTTTTACATTACTTAATCGGACTCACATAGCGCGGTAACGACTTGACACCTTTATGGTATGTTTAATCCGATTATCGATAATTACGCGAGCAAAATGTGTGACACCGCACTCGCTGTGCTGACTAGGTATTGTTATTTTCACGCCTCGGGCATCTTAAGAATTTAGACCGTCCGGTATACTCAATGTATTTTACGTTGAAAATGACCAAATTTACGGAGATACCCGTTCGGTTTCCGGTTTTTAGAGAGTTCGGTTTATTCAACATTTTTTAACAAAGAAATAGAAGGAGAAAATACGGGACAGGCCCGACCGTCCGGAATCGGGAGAGTTCCGGTATTCAGAGAGTCCGGTATTGGCAGAGTCTACTGTATTTTATTCCTGTTTGACACGGTCAATATCGTATTCATTAATTGTAAACCTGGTTCATCGTCTATACAGTCTGTTATCGGTGTTAAACCATGTACGCCTTCAAGCGTAGAGTTATGGTTTTTGATTTTCCCTTGTGTGACCAGCGTAGTATACGGCTGAATTGTGATTGACCGACATGTGCGTACCAATGACGCTATGTGAATGTCACTCTCAATTGGAATCATTTCATTATTAATTCGTTTTCGTTTTAAATCAAAATAAATTCTTGCGCTAAATCTGTTTAGAAAATCTTTTCCTATTATGAATTTCGATTAATGTCCTTTATAATAACGAAATCGTGTACTAGTTTCTGTTTCCCTATTGTGAATGAAAGTGTTGATATACCTAAAACCTTGAGACTTTCGCCGCTTACAGCTTGAATATTTAATGAGTATCTACGCATATTTTTACGCGGAGAAATTTGTTTAAATATTTTTTCACTCAAAATAGTCATATCGCTACCTGTGTCGATTAATCCCCTAACTTTAACATTCCCTAATTTAATTAAGCACGAGGTAGGATCTTCTGGTAATTTAAGTTGTGTGGCCCCTAGTTTGTTCCTTTCGGTTGGCCTGCGTCGAAAGGTCGTTGCCGATTTAAACGTTTCGCTTTCAAAGTTTGCGTATGAAAATGGTGCGCTAGAGAACCTGTAATTGTCATCGGTTTCGGACAATCCTTAATAAAATGGTTGGTTGAAAGACAATTATGACATTTGTTCCTGAAATCATCTAATTCCAAACGTGGTTTCGGTAGTACTTTTTTAAGAGGACAATCTCTGACAAAATGACCTGTCGAATGACACGTGTAACATTGGTGTCTTTGCTTATCGAGTTCCTTTTGTTGACTGACTGCGTTAACTGTTCTACAGTTTTTAGCTATGTGGTTTTTCCTGCCACATTTATAACACCTGCGCGTCGGACGCGCATGGTCTATCTCCATCGGTTGTGGACCATGATCATGGGACTCATACTCTCCGTGACCTTTCCTCATGTTTACCCTCTTTAAGATATTCTGCTCCTTTAGGGCCATATTAACAGCTTCCGTTAGATTACTCGGATTACGCCTTATTAATTTATTTCTCACAGGTTGATCAATCAACCCATCAGTGAACTGGCCTACTAAAATTCGTTGCATGGGATCCCTCTCATCGAGTTCACCCTCACATGCATCCCTAGCTAACATCAATAGGCGTTCCCCATAATTTGCAACATTTTCCCCATGCACGTTGCTTAACGTTCCTTAATAGCTTTAAGGCGTATTGTGGGTCAGTTATATCCCCGTATCGCATTTTCAATTCAGCTTTTAAGTCAATGTACCTAACTTCAGGGTTTGTGGTTAAAAATCGCTTTAAAAATTCAGAGACTGGGCCTGAAGCCGTCTGAAAAACTATTTTAATATTCCTGGCCTCATCGCAATTATGAATCATAAAAAAACTCTCTAGTTCTAATGTCCAATCATGGAATTCCGACGATTTTCCCGAAAATCGTGGTAACTGTGTTAAAGCTGTGTTTGCATATAAAGTGTCCGGTAAGTTAATTAAACTTTCAGCCAGTACTTGAAATGGTGTTTGTTGCGATCCAGTGGCCATCTTTATATTATTTTCTTAAAAACCGTAACCTTATTTCTTAATCCTAAAATGTAAAGACTGAACAGCGTAACCTAAAATGTGGGTATTAACCAGCTCAACCTTAAAATGAGTGTTTAACAAGTTGGCAAGTAGGTCAAAAGAACTGAGACAGAAAAAAGGTTCTGACCTGACTCCGGTTCACGTGACAAAATGCCCTTTTCAGCTTCCGGTGAACGTTTCTCAGGATAGCTCCACCGATATGTGCGTGACCTGTAATTATTAAAACAATATTGAGAAAATAAGAATTATTTGTTAAACAATAATTAAATCTATATAATAAATATAAATCTAAATGTTCGTCGCTGTTTCCGGTCGTTGTCGTGTAGGTTGTCCGCTGCTCCCGTCGCCAAAGTCGTTGTTGTTGTTGTTGTAGTTACTGCTGAAAGAAAATGTGTTAATGTCGTCTGCTTTCCTAGCGTGTCGATGAATGGTTATTGCTGTCTATCCTAGCGTGTCGATGAATGGTTATTGCTGTCTAACGTGGCGTCCCACTTTAAAACGAAATGTTACTGCTTCTGGTCGTCTGCTGCTGTCACACGGCTCCAAAAATAGATATGCTATTGCCTTCAAACTTTTAAATATCCTGGCACGTCGCACCAAAAATGATTACCATTATGTGGCACTTTGTGACTATATTGCGTCACGGCGTCTAAAATGATTTACTCTATGTGGCACTTCCACCCTTATGTAAATATATTGTTTCTCAAAGTTCGTTTTAAGTCGCGTTGTGTTATTTTTTTATTTGACTTAAATGTCCCAGATTCGAAGATTATTCATCAGTTTGCATAATAAGGCAACAAGTCTTTTTGTAGCATATAACAACTTTTATTCTTGATTAAATATTGTATTGTAAATGTATCTTATTCTTATTTGTATGTAATTCTTCTTTAAGAAATTGAGACAAGAAATAATCAGTAAAGAAATAAACAAGATACTCCAACACAAAATATAATCCGTCCAGAAAAACAAATGTCCCAATGTCCGTCTCTCTTACACTATCCCGTGAAGCCGCTAAATTGGGATGTTCACTGTGCTAGTTCAAAACCGCTTGGCTTGAATGGCTCGAAGTTTGTTAAAAATACCCCGCTTTTATACTAGTCCTTATATAAAATGATTATATAAATGTTTATATAAAGGCTTATATAAACGGTCATGTTCTGAAAAATGTTCTGAAAACGTGATGGTCTCAGCAAGTAAACAACCTCCCGATCATCCTTAAAATAGTATTCTAACCCAAATCAACAATAGTTCGTGGCCTGGTCAACACCCGTGACCGCCAAGAGCACCACATCAATATGAACCGTCAGATAGCAACAGGGTAAGAATACTTGTACTTTATGCAGGTTACTTAGTTGTTGGAATATTAACTGTTCCTCAGCTATATACCGATACAGTTGAAATTAAATGGTAGCAATAAAATCACTAAAAAACATACTGCTAGTTTACAAGAACCTTAAAAGTAAACTTAAAATATCAAGTTTCTGTTTATAATACATCGATAAGTTCCAAGCAATAGAAAAATGAATCAAACATTTTTACAACACTGCATTTTAACAAACCGTTGCACAGCATTTGTGCCACTCTCCTACACTGCGGTTCATTACATTCACATATATGTTGCACGAACGACAATCTGCTAGGAGAATAGCTAAAATATGGAGCCCTGTGTGTTTGTTAATTAAGCACTTTCCGTGCGTCAAGTTTGTGTATTGACACGTGTTGCATGTAGATTAAACAAAAAAGGATACTGGGCAATTCTCATTAGTAAATTTAAACTTAGCCATTGTTGTTGTTGTTGTTGTAAGTTTTCCCCGTTGACTTTGCGAGGTACCCAAGGTGTAGAGCTGTAATTCTGCCCTTGGTAATTTGAGATTGGCGGCCTCTGGTTGTGTCTGATGGTGTCTCACAGAATGAGTCCTCACAAGAAATCACATAATTATATACGCTCGCGATAAAAGCACGCCTATGTACGTTATATAAGATAGCCGGGTGTTAAAAAAGAGTGTGTCCATCACGATAAAATGTAAGAAAAAGCTGATACACCGACTTAAACAATAATACGAACCACCGGAATGGCACGATAAAAGAAAAGATATGTACAGAAATCGTCGCCTAGTGTGTCTCCGTAAAGTACAGTCTTAAAACTTAAAGTACAGTCTTAAACTTAGCCATTGTTGTTGTTGTTGTTGTTGTAAGTTTCCCCCGTTGACTTTGCGAGGTACCCAAGGTGTAGAGCTGTAGTTTTGCCCTTGGTAATTTGAGGTTGGCGGCCTCTGGTTGTGTCTGATGGTGTCATATAGGGCGATCTTTGTTCAAAAAATATAGTAGTGGCTAACGCATAAAAGGGTAAAAATTTAAAGCGTATACATAAAACCAAAAAACCCTAGTAGCGACAGGTAATGAATTGTACATTAGCAATACCCGTAAAGTGATTATGACCCCTTTGCTACCTCACGGCACCGAAGGAGATGGATACACCAAATGTACTCTCTGGACAGCAGGTCTATGGATTCTATTTCCTTCTCTGACGGAAGGTGACTGTTGTTGACACTTGGATGTGTGCTGTCAAGGATCAGCTGTGTGAAGCTATCTGCATTATTCACAAGCTCCAGCGGATCTTCTCTCCCGTGGCGGCGCAGGCACTCAAGGAGACGGGCTTTAAATTTGTCTCTCACAGCATCGGAAATGGGGCACTTGGCTATAAAATGCACTCTGCATTCAGGTTCTGTTTTACAAAGTGTGCAAGTTGGATTCACAGCGTATTGATTGAAAACAGCTCTATTAGCTTGTAGGGTGTAGGTTCCTGTCAGCAGCTTTGCTTTGGTTTCTGCTCTTAGGATGTCAATTTTGTTTGGCCTCACATAGGTGTACAGGTGGTGGGTTTTTCCAACAGAGAGAGCATCTGTATTAATGTACTTTAAGGAAGGTTTTTCTTTGATTTCTTCCCGCCATGTCGCAATGGTATGCTGGTCCACAGCACTATTTAGTTTGGCTTTCCACACTTCTTTGCCAGGCGGGCTGTCGAGGAGTTGGTACGCTGTCGGTAGATTATATGTATGGAGAAGTTTTCGAATATTTGAAAAGAAACTATGATCTGTTGGCAATTTTATAGCCAGTTGTCTCTCAGCCACCTTGTATTCAACTGTCTCTGAGTTCTGGATGATACTGTAGTACAAATAAAGTGTGTTTTTGTGTAGTTGAGCTCGAATAGGCAAAATACCTAACAGAGACAGATCAGCAACGTTTGAGGTCTTGTCTGCCAGGTGTTGCACCTGCTTTAGGGTTTTTATCTTGAATACTTCTAAGGCTTTGAGGTCGGTCTGACTGTAGGGTAGGACCTCCAGGCCGTATAACATTCTTGGTACTACAAAAGTGGACCAGAAACGGGCTTTTACAGATTGTTTCAGACCATTCTTTCCATTGAAGCCAGCCCCCATCAGCGAGTATGCTGTGCGCCTTCCTAGCTCAACTTTATCTTTTGTGTTTACTTTGCATTTGGTATTTCTGTGTATTCCAAGATGAGTAGTGGACGTGTCAAATGGAATGCGAGTGCCTTCTAGTACAAAGTTAGTACTTAGGTCAGGGCTTTTCGGGTTAACCCTGATACAGCTGCTTTTTGATGGGTTGATGTCGTACCTGTGTCTACGACTGAACTCTTCAACAGTTTTAAGCATGAGATTCATCTCCCAGTCCGAATGGGACAGTAACGCCAGGTCATCCGCACAAGTAGTATGTGGTATGTTAATGAGGCCGATGCGAGCTCCCCTGAAACTCTCTTCTAAGTTGAGGAGAAGAGGGTTATTGAATCTCTTGTAGTGTTCTGTGGAGAGAACACCCCCCTGGCGCACCCCTTGGCATATGTTGAATTGCCCAGACAGTATTCCCTGCCACTTCACACATGAGCTTGTGTTTGAGTAGATATTGCATAAGAATAGCCATTCAGCTGGATCTATTCCATCTAAAATCAGATTGCGCAATAGTATATGATGGTTGACGACATCAAAGGCTTTCCGTGTGTCCAGTGTTATAAGGTTCAGCTGGTTTTTCCTGGATTTGGCTTCGAGTTGGCATTCCGACACTAGAAACGCCGATTTGATGGAAGAGGTGCCGCGCGTGAATCCAGATTGAAGGCGAGACTGGGTCTTCATGAAGACTGGCCAGTGTCTTGCGTTGAGGATATGTTCCACAACCTTGAGTAGAATGGACGTGACAGTAATCCCTCTGTAATTATCAGGGTTTTGCAAACTACCTTTTTTGTGTACCGGGGTGATAACACCTTTCTTCAGACTATGTGGGATTTGATTTTGCTTAAATATTGTGTTAATTAACCTCACCAGTACAGGATAGATCGCTACTCCACCATACTTGAGATGTTCGGCAGTCAGGCCCATGTAGTCGGCTGCCTTGTTGTTGTTCAGTTTTGCCACGGCACACTCGACCTCGGAGACGTCTGTTTCTGCTATTGAGACCCCTCTTGTCTGGAAGGCTATTTGTAGGTGATTCAAGTCGTCAGTGGCTTGTTTCAGATAGGAATCGTCATATTTTTGATCGTTTTTTGGTGTTGCCAACGTCTCGAAGTGTTTTGCCCATCCATCAGAAATTTCCTCAGGAGATGTTAGTTTTCTTCCTTCATGCAGGAGGCAGCTGGTAAGATACCTACTTGTGGATCTTTGCTAGCGGAGTAGTTTATAGAAGGTGGTGTCATCAGTAGCATTCATGATACTTTCCAGGTCACTGCATCTCTTCATGGCATGGAATTTCCTTTGGGCTTTACGGAGGTTTTGCTTGGCTTTCTTCATCTCTACGGCTGATGGATGACTGTCAACTCGGGGCGCTCCGTCACACTTCCACACCCACCATGCATGCTTACTGATTCTTGCTGCAGCTTGGATATCAGGACCTCTAGCTTTGGGAGGCCGTTTTTTTTTCTTCGCTGTAAGATTGTAGCTGGGTATACCTGCGACTGTGCCTTGCGTGAGTGCTGCAATGATAAGCCCAATGTCCCTCTCGGGGTTGCAGGTTGCCTGGCAGCCTATAGGCTTGGTAGATTGTTGTAGGTAGGTCCTATAAATCTTTTTGTAACACTTACTCCATCTTGGTTTAGGATGTGTCATAATATCGTTGAATTTATCATGGAAGGTGATTTTTATTTCAGTTGAGACCGGAATGTGATCTGATACATTTGAGTGTTGTTGTCCAGCGGTAACTACACTGGAGTAAATCTCGCGTGCAAACGTGTTTTTTAAGATGTAGTCTATCTCGGCGGATTGCTCTCCGCTTGCATGGAAGAAGGTGGGCTCACCATCCTGGTCTGTGTTGAGGTTTTGCTTCTTTACCAGATCTCTGAGAGTTTGGTCTCTGTCATTGGGTGGTTGCCTAGACAAGGAGGAGTTGAAATCTCCACAGATGAAAAGTGCATGAGTGTCGCTGTATTTCTCCAGCAGCTCCTCGATTTCTGAGATTACCTCACAGAATTTATCTTTGGAGTTATTTCCCCGACAGGGTAGGTAAACACTGATAATGCAGATATCTGGATCAGCAGCTATCTCCATAACGATTATTCTATCGCTGCCATCCTCAGGGAGATCAGTTTTTAGGTCCCAGTTATTCTTCATCAGGATAGCATTACCTCTGTAGCCTCGCGGTATTTGTAGGGGGGATATGGGGTCTCTATAGTCTACTGCTTTAGCATGAGAGATAAAGTTTTCATCTATGTCGTTGAGCTGTGGGAGTTGGAATTGAAATAGCCAGTGCTCTTGGATGCAGCATATGTCACAGTTCTTTAAGAGATCCTGGACAAAAACTAGGTTTGATTTCACATTTTTAACATTGAGGGTGGTTAACCTCAGAGAGGTTCTGCTCGAATTACGGGCTGTGTTTTTTGTGTCACTGTGATGTGGATTTATTGGGCTTGCGTTGTCTGAGTGCTCGGATGGTCTATCTATGCAGAAACCCGGCCCTGGCATTAAAAAGGAGCTGCAGAGTTTGGGTTGGTGTCCACTTCCACATATCCATCAGGATCGAGTCTTCTCTGGGTGCTCCTATCAGGATTACCATCTAGTGTATGTACCGCGTCACCGAGGGGGTGCTTCTTTGGCGAGTTTCACGCGTCTCTGCGCTACCACTTTGGACCGCACCAAACTGTGTAAGGCTTTTTCCCTGCAAGGGCGATACATAGTCCTGATGACTCTGTATTGGCTCTGCGCTCAGGTATGTGTAGATACCCCGATCTCGGGGTTGCAGGTTGCCTGGCAGCCTATAGGCTTGGTCACCAATGTCATCTCTGTGCGATGAGAGAAGGACTGAATTGTCAGGGTTATTATTCTGTTCGGTTGTACTATGGAGGATGTTAGCAGGTGATGGAGGGAGTTCAAGGATGTCAGAATTACTGGTCATTGGCACATCTGAAAGGTTGATAATGTCGGCATGAGTAGTGCGGGATTTTTTGGGGTCGAGTGGTTGGCTGTGGTGCCATTTGGTCTCATCACCCTCCAATCTTTCACATCACTTCTGCATCTCTTTCTGTCAAGCCAGGTGACTCTTTTCGTTGTGGATGAATGGTGGTGATATTGTCTGCCGCCGCCGATAGGGTCACCGAGGGTGCTTCTTTGGCGAGATTCTCGCGTCAGTGCGCTACCACTTTGGCCCGCACTATACTGTGTAAGGCTTCGTTCCTGCGAGGACGATACCCTGTCTTGCTGGCTCTGTATTGGCTCTGCACTCATGTATGTGGAGTTACCCCGATCTCGGGGTTGCAGGTTGCCTGGCAGCCTATGGGCTTGGTCAAAATGGTTCAGAGGTCCTGGCTGTGTGTTTGTATCTTGGTTATTGGTAATCTGGGAGCCGGTAGGTGGGGCATAGGGGACCGTGAAGCGCGGGGGTGGGTGGGCAGCAGACCAGGTAGGTTGACCTTTGGTCATTTGGGGAGCTGAAGGGGGCCAGGCTGAAAAGCCTGCCGGAAGTGGTCGCGTATATGGGGGTGGCACCCAGGAGGGAAATCCAGCGGACATCTGTGGTACTGCAGTAGGTATGTGGCAAGAGATGGGAGACATACCGGGTTGTCCAGTGGACATCTGTGGTACAGCAGAAGGTATGTAATGTGTACTAGGAGGCATGGAGTGATTACAGGGGTAGATAGGAGTCTGTGATGGAAAAAAAGAATACTGTCTATTTGCCATGAGAAGTCCATTGAGTTGATTAGAGAGTTGGTGTAAGTTTTCCAAACTGTTTATTCTCGTTTTCAATAGTTCATTTTCTAGTGCAGATATTCTGTCTTCAAGGCGGTGTTTTTGTGCAGAGACTGGGTTACCATCTACAGGGTAATTTGCCGTTGTTGGTACAGGGTCCGTTGAGTAATACTGGTTCGGTGTGTGGGGCGCTTTGTTTTGGATTGAAAGTATTTTGTTCTTCAGTTCTAATACATCTATTTTCTTTTCTAATTTTGAGAGAGTAGCAATAGAGAATTCCAACTGCTGCTGTATATCAGAATCTTGGCGGTTTTCATTCTTCTTCTTATTCGGCTTGCCAGGTACTGAGTTCTTAGCAGGATTGGATATCTTAAGGATACTAGTTGTTTTTCCCCCAATCAGCTTTTTACTGTGCACACCAGGGTCCTTGTTTTCGCAGTCTATTCCCTGATCTGTTCTGTCATCATCTGGGAATTGTAGCGTCGGCTCTGCGCTCATGCATGTGGTGTTACCCCGATCTCGGGGTTGCAGGTTGCCTGGCAGCCTATAGGCTTGGTCAACATGGTTCAGAGGTCCTGGCTGTGCATTGACGTCTTGGTTGTGTGTTACCTGGGAGCCAGTATGTGGGGCATAAGGGGCTGTGGAGCGCGGGGATGGGGGGGCTATCTGCTGGTGTGATGGTGGTTCGGTCCTCTTGGTAGACGTAGTCTCGGCTGTGAACTGTAGTTTGGGGGTCACATTTTCACACTCATCACCTCTAGGGAATAGATCATTCTCCATCGGAGCTATATCGTCTATGAGAGGAGGGGGGATAGTGTGGGGACAGTATTGACAGGTGTCTACACGATAGGCAACTGTAGGGAATAGAGGCCCCATCTTCGTAGAACTTTTTAAAATCACGACTTAGCTGTTCACATTCATAATGAAACCAGCCTCCACATCCGTCACAGGCGATCCCGTCAGTGACATCAATCTGGCAGTGGGCACACACGTCTCATACATTGGAGCCTTCTGCTGCTGGATGCCCTAACGATGGGCGGTCCTGAACAACGTGTTCTGTAATACTCTTCTCCAGGCACCTATCTATAACTGCTGCATATGTTCTATCTAGGGAAGAAAAATTTGGGTTTTGTTCCAGGTTTTTGATGATCTCTGGCAGGATCTCGTCCTGAAAGTCCTGTGTGCAAGCACCATTGATAAGGAGTGAGCACTGATTGTTGTAAATATTTATGGTAAATTTTGGGCGTGCTGTTCGGGTGCCATTTTTGCGTAGACTATGTACCTTAATTGTAATTTCTGGCAAGTTACCAGCCATGTCAACCGATTTTTCCACAATACAAGCAATCCTGAATGTTTTTGATAATTCTCGATCAAGGGCCAATTTCTCAAGCTCTGCTTTTAAGAGCTCAAAGCAGCCAGTACTGCACTCAATTTTCAGCTGTCTACCTCCATCTTTTGGAATAATGATCATGAATGGGCGGTCACAGTGCTTCATCTTTTTTATCAGGTTTTTGTGGTGGTTAAGTTCGTAGTCTTTTGATTTTATGATAGCACCTCCGCTTGATATGTTGACAGAGTTGTGAGCGGGAGACTGAAGTGGTTGCTGGATGTAACTGAGGATAACGTTACTATTGTTGGAGGCCATTCTTTCCTTGTTAAGCAGATGGGGCTGTGGCTTGTGAGTGCTATACTGAGATGCTCATTGTCCCTCTCGGGGTTGCAGGTTGCCTGGCAGCCTTTAGGCTTAGTCGATCAGCGATGGAGGGAGAGTTAGCATGGGCTTCAAGTAGTCTGTGGTGCTCAATGTCCCTCTCGGGGTTGCGGGTTGCTTGGCAGCCTATAGGCTTAATCAATCAGGGGGGATTCGTATGGGCTTCAAGTAGTCTGTGTTGCTCAATGTCCCTCTCTGGGTTGCGGGTTGCCTGGCAGCCTATAGGCTTGAACAATCAGTGGGGAGATTCGTATGGGCTTCAGGAAATCTATGAAGGGATAACAGGGTAGGATTTTCAGAAGTTATAATGATGATGACGATTCTGTTGAGCCTGCATTAGCAATGTACCTTGCTTGACAGCTTTCTGGATTGCTGTTCGGGAAGGACTCTGTTTGATGTAGCGGGCGGAGGTAGCTACGGGCCAATTGTCACACGTAAAGGTTATTGCATAAAAAGCGTTACTCAAGAGGGAGCTAACTCAATGCTAGGCATGAATTTGTGGAAGTGTCAATAAAAGATTTAACTAAATAAAAGAGTCCACACAAACATTCACATTACACAGATAAAAGCAAATGGTTAATAAAATGGGAGCTACATGTAACTCATTGCTGGGCATGAAATTGTGGGAATGTCAATAAAAATTCAACTACATAAAAGAGTCCACACAAACGTTCATAATACGCAAATAAAGGCAAATGGTTAATAAAATGGGAGCTAACACATTGCTGGGCATGAAAATGTGGAAATGTCAATAAAAATTCAACTTCATAAAAGAGACCACACAAACGTTCATAATACGCAAGTAAAAGCAAATGGTTAAAGAAATGTCATATATCTCGCTTTTCTTCTAAAAGGTTCGTAGGCTTGCTCAGTTCATGCGAGTTACACATATGATAAAAAGATAAAATTTTACAATTGTAAAAAAATACGTGAAATTAGGGCATATGGCGGACGCGCGGGAGAAGCACAGAGGAAAGCCAGCTCTTTTTTGAATCTCAACACTATCTAGGTAGCGCAGTTCATGGGAATGAAATAAACTGTTATTTGCGAAGTCCGGGATGGCCCTTGTGGGCAGCCCGAAGGCTTAAGCGCTAGAATGTCGAATTAAAATATCATAAAACAAGATGGCGGACGCGAGGCGTGCAACAAAAAATACCAGTCCTTCAGAATAACACAGTTCTTTTTTCTCCTCCGTCACTCCTGGTAGTTGCAGAATCACTTTCGCGTGTCCAGAATTGATTATAAGTATGAATTTATACTATAAAAGCAGTTAAATTGACTGCGAGATCTTATTTATTTATTTTTTACCTATAATGACCGTTTTGACCAACCGGTTTGTTCAAAACTATCTATTCTCACAACATACATATTTTCATAGTCACAAGAAATTAAGTGTCCACTTCCGTACTTATCGGAAATCTTGTAAAATGTGACAAAACTCACTCCATAATCAATTAAAAAAGAGGCTGACCAGCAAAGAATTAATCATGATCTGCAACAGTGAGAGTTTCTTTTGCACACGAGATTTGCTCCGTAGTAGAAATGCAAACGTAATGTGACTCATCATGTTGACATTTCGATTTCCAGTCGTTACACCCCCTGGACGTTACACCTCTAGTCTTTACACCCACTAAGCCTGGACATTACACCCACCAAGATGTTAACATAATTGATTAGGTTACTAAGGTGTGATCACACCTACCATGGGGCACACTTCACTTGATTAATGATGTTCCCGCTTTAATGTGTGTCCAATGGGGGTCTGTCCAAGTGTTTTTTATTGTCTGTTTGTCTGTATGTCTGTCTTATTGATGTGCAGTGTTAATTAGGAAGTAACAATTTTTTGGAGTGAAAAACATTGTTCTGTGATATTTTCAAATAATTTGTAATTATCAAAGTGTAATAATAACACCTAAAATTAAAGGAGTTTGTTCGCACCATTGTTATTAAAATTCATTTGAAGATGTTGTTTGATTTTATGAATTCTAAAGAATATTGCATCTTTATGTCCTGGCAAAAGAATATCAAAACATCAAAGGTAACAAAGTTAATAAGACAAATACTCAATGCAAATTGTTTTTACTCATTGTCCCCATATATACCAGAACAATTTTAGAGAATATCATACTATAGGTATACACTGTTACTCTGTCAAAATGCCCCCAAAACAAATATTTTGGTGTATTGATTCAAATTGTAAAAAAAGCGTGTTAATAGTTCTGATTTTGCTGTTCCATGTGATAATTGTGGACTATGGCAGCATATTAGATGTGGTGATACCGGTAAGTCATTTTCTTCTTTCTATTATAAACATTGTTGATCTATATAATTTGAGCTCCATGACATCATGCGATTTTGGACCTTAGGGTATTTTCCGTTGTTATCAAATGGTCTTGTAACTGATAAATAATTTAAAACACCAACTTGGTTTAAGCTTATTAGCTGCACCATTCTTGACTAATTTATTTTTGTAAATACTCATTTATAAACTTTAACCTACACAATTATATAACTTATATAATTATTAGTCTCTATAAAAACATATCCATTAATTATTAATAATCAGAAACTATTTGTTACATATTAACCAACTACATCATGTGGAAAGTTTGGAATCCTAATAATACTTTCTTATTTTTACATAAATGAAATTCAATTTAATGGTTTTATGGACAATACTGGGTATAACTTGGTATCTGTGTTTTATCTGATTTACATTTTATTAACAAAAATATTATTTTTCTAAAAATATGATATGATATGTAACAGAATGGTATTTATGCAGGAAAAGGGAAATGGGTAGAGACATGAGGGATTATACATGTAATATATATTTTTGTTATCATTCAAATAATTAAGTTGATCTTATGTTGCATTAACAGGGGTTTTTTTCCATTTTTTGGGAAGATAGCCCATGGCTTTGGAATTGGGAATATTATCGGCATTTTCATGAAATTGGGAAAATAAATTCATTCAGTCTTCACGCTAAATATTTTAGCCAAATAGCCCTTCAGGCAAATAAGATGGAATTTTGAATAGCCCGAAGACATGTTCAATAGCCCAAAGAGGTCAATTTAAATTTTATAACTTTTTTGGCCAGGAACACCAAAATAGTTATTAACAATCAGAAAATCTACTTCCATTAGTAAAAACAGATGCATGTGATTACAGTAGTAAAGGATATTATGTTTCCTTTTGAAATGCATTTTATACAAAATGCACCAGATAATTATGCTGTTTATTGTAACTTTATAATTACACATGTTCTCATTCAATGATTCCATTAATCAGTTTGACCGGTGTTTGGTTTTATTTTAAAGCAAATTAAATTATTATCATGTTTAAAAAATACATCAGCCTATCAAAATAACAGATTATTATCGTATTATTACTAGGACAATCGCCGGTGAATTACTGAATTGTCGGCATGTGGCTTCAGAACAAAAGGCCACTGGGTGTATTAATTGCCCAATCTACCAAGTGACAATGTCTGCTTCTTCAATTTACTCCCGATGTTTTGATAAGCATGTGTCAACCGTGAAAAGTATTGCATATTCGTAAACAGATTATAAGTAGCGAAGTAGGTCACATAGCAGAACGAGATTACAGAATAAATGAAAGTACTACAATTATTAATAATAAATTGAAAAAAACGTCTTCTAACACGCAAGAATAATTGATTAAAACACATGGAAATCTAACTGTAAAAAGGATCATTTTGTTTTAACCCAATGCGTACACTATCCCTTACAGACTCTTTTATTTTTATTGAAAAATTACTTCGTCCATTGTTCTTGAAATATAAATACATTTTCGTAAAACGCTTCTAAAATGAAATACGCTTCTAGATTGGACATTATTTTAAAACATTATGAAGTGCCCGATGTGCAAACATCCCGGAACGTGATCTACGCATGTTCAGTGCATCTTGATTGGGCGTCAATTGCATCATTACTTTAAATAGCAACATACCCGGATGTTTACACGACAGTTTAGAAAAATGGCGGCCGCATGCTTTAAAACATATTACGTCATTTTAGGCATTTAAATAGTGAATTTAATCGTGCCTCTTAAAAACGCGTATAAATCAGGTTATTGATATGACGCTCAAATATTTAATCAACCGATCAGGCTATTTTATAAGCATTTAGGATCGACAGACCGGCCCAAGAATCGACTCGGGCTTCGGGGTTATAGGCTAATTCGAAGACTGAATTTATTAGCCTTTTTTTCCACACGAAAAGTCCACTGATTAGGGAAATACTAAATTTGATTTAACTCTTTATAATCATTCAAATTAAAAGAAAAAAATCATATAATACTTTGTTAGATGTAATTGAATTAAAATTGAGATAAAATACACATAAGACTTCTTTAAAAAAAAAACAATTGTTTTTTTTTGGAAATTGGGAATTTTTTGCCACATTTTGGGAAAAAAGTATACTTTTTGGGATTGTGAACATAGCCGAATTTCGGCTATAAAATCGGGCCAAAAAAAACCCTGATTAAGACTCATGCCCCAATTTAGTGTTTTAAATCATTGACACAGTTTTGTGTCATCATTTATGAAACTAACATAATGTAAAACTAACAGTAACACTGGGCCACTAAGATAAACATTGGACCTATTTGGGCCACATTAGGGCCAGACAAAGACCCTCTAACTGTTTATTAGGGGCCATAAAAGATACACAGACTAGTGCCAATTAGGGCCCTCCCATAAACTGTGAAAACATGCTTTGATTGCTACAGTAAGTGACAGATTCCTGTTAATTGTGTTTCAATATAAAAAAGTATTTCTTCAATGATCCCTCATTATCAATTCTGACTTTAAAGTTTAATGATATTGTAATTAATAAAACAACTGTCACTTTGAAGTCTGCAGTAAAATGTTATATACCATACAGTGATAATATGTTACTTCTATTTCAATATCTAACAAACTCACTGAAACCAAAAGATATAGGATATTTTTACTTTATTAATACTTGCTTTAAATTAATAGCAAGTTACCTCCTTTTGTTTGAGTGATATGAAATAGCCTAAGGGCAGATTTGCTTCATTGTTAATATCAGAGACATAACACTGCATGCATTTTATGCACTGCTAATCAAATAGATATATAAATAGATAAGTGAAATACTATGGTTACTACAATAGTAATAAAACTTAAGTAACAGATGTGATACACTGAGATAAAGATATTGCCTTAGTCCTTATGTATTTGAGGCCGTTTCCATAAATAATAATGAATTATTTCTTATAGCTTTAAAATAAAAAGAAATGTATAAATTTAAGATTGTGTTTTGTATATTCTAAATATTTTTTTTATTCATCATTATTTTTATTTTATTTTCAAAGTTATTTCTGTCTGTATATTCCTGAAAAAAGTATTAATGATTTAGATGCATATTATCACATTTTGGTGAAATAAAAAGAAATGTTTAGATTTAAGATTGTGTTTTGTTTATTCTAAATATATTTTTTTATTTATCATTATTTTTATTTTATTTTCAAAGTTTTTTTTTGTCTGTATATTCTTGAAAAAATTATTTATGATTTAGATGCTTATTATTACATTATGGTGAAATAAAAATAAATGTATATGAATTAAGATTGTGTTTTGTTTATTCTAAATATTTATTTTATTTATCTTTATTTTTATTTCTCAAGTTTTTTCTGTCTGTATATTCTTGAAAAAAAAGTATTTTTGATTTAGATGCATATTGTTACAGTCATTCTGGTGAAATAAAAATTAATGTTTTAAATGATGGCTGCTCAATTAAATAATTTGAGCAACCATTAATCTCATCAGTGTCATCTTACATGACAAATCCAATTAGTGGTTCATAAGTTGATTACACCTTTCTAATCTAATCAATATCTTGGTGGGTGTAATGTCCAGGCTTAGAGGGTGTAAAGACCAGGGGTGTAACGTCCAGGGGGTGTAATGACTGGACACCGACATTTCGACGACTCAAAATCCCACTTCTTCTGTGTTAGATATTACGCTAGAAAGTTATTTTCAAGAATCAAACGAACCTAATAACTTATTCATATGACCTGAAATGAGCGATACTCTCAAATATGAGATACAAATGTAATTGACACCACTGAATAGCAAGGAATTACACATTATTTTTGTAATTGTTAACATGGCAGGGCCTGCATATAATTTTACCCATGACAAGTTTCCAAGAGTAAAGGCACTGTATTCCTACCAATATGAGGATGAACAGATCTACATGGAAGAGGGTGAAATATTTTATTTGCTGAATTCCGATTCAAAAGAATGGTATTGCGTTTGTCGGCCATATTCACCAGAAAGCGAGTTTTATGTGCCCTCTGCCTATGTGGAGGTATTAGCAAGTTTGAGAGATGGCTACTTGCCACAGTCCAAAGAAGACCAAAGCAAGAACACTGGTGTTATTGAAAAACGTTTAAACAAGGAAATCAGTATAAGTGGCCAGGTTGAGTCAGGTTCTAAAAGTTCAAAACAAAACATGGATGATGATATTGATGATGACTATATGAATGTTGCCTTCCATGCACTCAAAAATAATGTGGGAGTTAGTTCATTCAAGGGTCAATCTTCGGAAACAAATGCTAATCGTCCAACAAGTTTGGATGGGGATGCTGATGATGTAGAATATGTTAACCTGGCAGATTACCCTGAAAAGGCTGGTTTAACAAGCGATGGCTCAACTATTCCTTCAAATGACTCCAACCAGGTAAGTGGTACAAGGCAAGAATGTTTGGCATTTTTATTAGCCGGATTTTTTTCGAAAAAATCTCGGCTTATAGATTGATGTTGTCGGGCGGGCGGGCGGGGTGGCGGCGTGCTCGAAAATGTTAAAGTTCTTATTTCATGGTATAACTTTGGTATGCTTGGACCTAGAGTCTTCAAACTTGACATGAAGGTTGGCCAGGATTAACAGATGACCACTGGTCATTTCAAGGTCATTCATTTGAAGGTCAAGGTCACTGTGACCTTCAATATAAAAAATGTTAAAGTTGTTATAACTTTGGTATGCTTGGACCTAGAGTCTTGAAACTTGACATGAAGGTTGGCCATAACTAGTTAGTAACCACTGGTCATTTCAAGGTCATTCATTTGAAGGTCAAGGTCACTGTGACCTTGAATGTAAAAATGTTAAAGTTCTTATTTCATGGTATAACTTTGGTATGCTTGGACCTAGAGTCTTCAAACTTGACATGAAGGTTGGCCAGGATTAACAGATGACCACTGGTCATTTCAAGGTCATTCATTTGAAGGTGAAGGTCACTGTGACCTTCAATATAAAAATGTTAAAGTTGTTATAACTTTGGTATGCTTGGACCTAGAGTCTTGAAACTTGACATGAAGGTTGGCCAGAACTAGTAAGTAACCACTGGACATTTCAAGGTCATTCATTTGAAGGTCAAGGTCACTGTGACCTTGAATGTAAAAATGTTAAAGTTGTTATAACTTTGGTATGCTTGGACCTAGAGTCTTGAAACTTGACATGAAGGTTGGCCAGAACTAGTAAGTAACCACTGGACATTTCAAGGTCATTCATTTGAAGGTCAAGGTCACTGTGACCTTGAATGTAAAAATGTTAAAGTTCTTATTTCATGTTATAACTTTGGTATGCTTGTACCTAGAGTCTTCAAACTTGAAATAAAGATTGGCCAGTACTAGAAGATGACCACTGGTCATTTCAATGTCATTCATTTGAAGGTCAAGGTCACTGTGACCTTAAATGTTAAAATGTTAAAATTGTTATAACTTTGGTATGCTTGGACATAGAGTCTTCAAACTTGACATGAAGGTTTGCAAGCACACTTAGATGACCACTGGTCATTTCAAGGTCATTCATTCTAAGGTCAAGGTCACTGTGACCTTGAATGTAAAAATGTTAAAGTTCTTATAACTTTGGTAGGTAAAAATGTTAAAGTTCTTATTCCATGTTATAACTTTGGTATGCTTGTACCTAGAGTCTTCAAACCTTTTGACCTTTGAACAATATTTCAGTAATTTAAGTATTGCATTGACAAAAACACGAAAGGTACTTTCCTGTCATTTAAATCAAAAATCCGGCTTCAATGCGGTCATCTCCGACCGCGGAACTCTTGTTTTAGCTGTTTTAGACCTAGGGCTAGAAGAGTTAAAATGTATTTCTATGCAGGTTTTTTTTCCACTTTTTGGGAAGATAGCCCATGGCTTTGGAATTGGGAATTTTATCGGCATTTTCATGAAATTGGGAAAATAAATTCATTAGCCTTTTTTTCCACACGACAAGTCCACTGATTAGGGAAATACTAAAGTTGATTTAACTCTTTATAATCATCATTCAAATTAAAAGAAAAAAATCATATGATACTTTGTTAGATGTAATTGAATTAAAATTGAGATAAAATACACATAAGACTTTTTTTTTTTTTGGCAATTGGGAATTTTTTGCCACATTTTGGGAAAAATGTATACTTTTTGGGATTGGGAACATAGCCGAATTTCGGCTATAAAATCGGGCTAAAAAAAACCCTGCTATGAATTGGTTTGTATTCCTTGACTTGGTTTATTGTTTGACACATTAATTCTTTGAACAGAAAATTCTTTAAACAGCATAAGTGGGATGTGTTTTATTGATTAATATCACAATTTAGATTTCATTCATCATTGAATTTTTGTAGAAGCATAATAATATGTTCCAGTGATTTTTTTTGCTCATATTTACAGCCGAATTTCGGCTGCTTCCCAATCGCAAAAATACAGCCGAATTTCGGCTGCTTCCCAATCGCAAAAATACAAGTTTTTTCCCAAAAATCTGACCAAAATTTCCCCAAAAAAAGCCCAACTTCCAAAAAAAAATAGAAAAAACAAATTTTTTTTTTTTTTTTTTTTTAGAAAGAAGTCTCATATAACTTAATTATGATTTCTTAAATCTAGGTCTCAACTTTATTTTTAAAACATCTTACAAAATATATAACTTGAATTTAGTCATTTTTGTCCATAAATCATTCCCAAACTTGCCACTTTTATTGATTAAAAAAAAAACAATTTGACCAGACTCCTTTTCTAGAAAACTCCCTGAACATGCACTTAAAAACAATATCACTTCTGTTACTTATAATCCTATTTATAATGCTTAATTTTTCCCAATTTCATGGTTTATCGCGCTATATTTCACGGTTTATCGCGATAATTTTCCCAATCGAAATGGCACAGGCTGTAACAAATTAAAGCAAAAAAAATCACTGTGTTCATTTGTTTACATCCTTGTTCTATCCGACCATGATGTAAATAAGGAAAATAAACATGATCATGAAAAGCTTGCACCATATTTTTGTTGCACTAGGCATGTGCATTTTCCATGTCTTCCAAATATTCAAGCTATATTTTTCTGAGGTTTTGATAATTGTAGTTAATAACATGGAAACAATATTTTAGTAACAAGTATGGGAAATTGGCTCTGTGTTTTGTAGACTGACAATTTTACATAACATTTCTAAAATGCTTTTATTAATGTAAGTAAATCAGTAAGTAAGTAGCCCCAAAAAATAAAAATATTATACATTAAACTTTATTATTTAAGATCATATTAACTATATTATTATTTATATATACAGAAATTATAGATAAAGTACATTATTAATGAGGCAATACAGATATTAACAGCTACTTAGTTAGAATTGATAGTCATTAAGAACAGAATAATTGATACAACTGAATTTACATCCTGCTTTTC
This sequence comes from Dreissena polymorpha, assembly GCF_020536995.1. Taxonomy (NCBI): domain Eukaryota; kingdom Metazoa; phylum Mollusca; class Bivalvia; order Myida; family Dreissenidae; genus Dreissena; species Dreissena polymorpha. The sequence continues at coordinate 25,262,354 of NC_068367.1, forward strand.
TTCCTTTAACATATGAACTTGAATTTCGAATTACGGTAATGATGCATAGTAAGATAGTCATTGTCAAACTATATATTCAATGATTCTGTTTGTTATAGGCACACTTTTCTATTCCAGTCAAAATGGCACTGTTCTTTCATAGGAAGGTAGTGATTTCTGTTCTGAAGTTCACCTTATATGTCAGGTATGCTCTTAAAGCGCCTGAAAACAAAAATAAATGTTATAACACATGAATTTTCCACTCAAATATCTGAAAAAGTAACCTCCCTGTAAATGCAATGTCAAACTAGCAATTATACCTGTGCATAATAAGTAGAACAAGAAGGTAACTTTTTCCCTAACTTCTGAGTTGGCTTGATATAAAACGACTTGTTTCGCAGTAGTTCTATTGCCTAAGCCACATCTACTTTGTCGCCAATTGTACCAGCATCTAAAATAATAAAAAATCTTTATTTAAAGAAGATAGACTTGTTAAGAAATACATCAGATGAAATTACATAATATGCAATTTATATAATACATTTCTTATTTTCAACAAGGTCTTCTAACAAGATACAATTTACAACAAATACATCATATTTCATCTTGAGCAATAAGAACAAAACATAAAGAATCATATATGCATACACATATAATGATATATATTATAATTAAAAACAAATGACAGAACAAATGCAGTATTACAATGTATAACAAGAGTTCCGCGGTCGGAGATGACCGCATTGAAGCCGGATTTTTGATTTAAATGACAGGAAAGTACCTTTCGTGTTTTTGTCAATGCAATACTTAAATTACTGAAATATTGTTCAAAGGTCAAAATGAAATGTAAGTACTTTTCAAGGCATGAGCAAACCTTGTGTTATGTTTTGAATGCATGCATATACATGAACAACAATAACATTTAAGGTCACAAATATGAACTTGAATTGACAATTAGGAAAGTTCAAATGAATGACATTGAAATGACCAGTGGTCATCTTCTAGTACTGGCCAATCTTTATTTCAAGTTTGAAGACTCTAGGTACAAGCATACCAAAGTTATAACATGAAATAAGAACTTTAACATTTTTACATTCAAGGTCACAGTGACCTTGACCTTCAAATGAATGACCTTGAAATGTCCAGTGGTTACTTACTAGTTCTGGCCAACCTTCATGTCAAGTTTCAAGACTCTAGGTCCAAGCATACCAAAGTTATAACAACTTTAACATTTTTACATTCAAGGTCACAGTGACCTTGACCTTCAAATGAATGACCTTGAAATGTCCAGTGGTTACTTACTAGTTCTGGCCAACCTTCATGTCAAGTTTCAAGACTCTAGGTCCAAGCATACCAAAGTTATAACAACTTTAACATTTTTATATTGAAGGTCACAGTGACCTTCACCTTCAAATGAATGACCTTGAAATGACCAGTGGTCATCTGTTAATCCTGGCCAACCTTCATGTCAAGTTTGAAGACTCTAGGTCCAAGCATACCAAAGTTATACCATGAAATAAGAACTTTAACATTTTTACACACATTTTTACATTCAAGGTCACAGTGACCTTGACCTTCAAATGAATGACCTTGAAATGTCCAGTGGTTACTTACTAGTTCTGGCCAACCTTCATGTCAAGTTTCAAGACTCTAGGTCCAAGCATACCAAAGTTATAACAACTTTAACATTTTTATATTGAAGGTCACAGTGACCTTCACCTTCAAATGAATGACCTTGAAATGACCAGTGGTCATCTGTTAATCCTGGCCAACCTTCATGTCAAGTTTGAAGACTCTAGGTCCAAGCATACCAAAGTTATACCATGAAATAAGAACTTTAACATTTTTACATTCAAGGTCACAGTGACCTTGACCTTCAAATGAATGACCTTGAAATGACCAGTGGTTACTAACTAGTTATGGCCAACCTTCATGTCAAGTTTCAAGACTCTAGGTCCAAGCATACCAAAGTTATAACAACTTTAACATTTTTTATATTGAAGGTCACAGTGACCTTGACCTTCAAATGAATGACCTTGAAATGACCAGTGGTCATCTGTTAATCCTGGCCAACCTTCATGTCAAGTTTGAAGACTCTAGGTCCAAGCATACCAAAGTTATACCATGAAATAAGAACTTTAACATTTTCGAGCACGCCGCCACCCCCGCCCGCCCGCCCGCCCGACAACATCAATCTATAAGCCGAGATTTTTTCGAAAAAAAATCCGGCTAAAAATTAAAACATTTACATATAATGTCAGGATTCATTTATTGACAGATTAATGTTATCTGTTAAAAACAATATTTGTAAGTTAGTGCATGATATTTAATTGCATGTTGTTTGCTTACATTACGTATGAAATGCACTAACCAGCCAGCCAGTCAGCAATGATGGCTCAAAATCTAAGTCCCCAATATTTGGACTCCAAGTTGGCAACTTGGAGACATCAAAACGAAGCTGATTATTCTTCCATAATGGTTGCAATTTTCGTTTCATTGACTGTTCATATTTTTTGTTGCAACCTTCATTCTCATTTTGCAGTTGATGTTTGTGTGTTGTGCGCTCAAAATAACGCAGAAAAGACATTAAAATAAATTTATCGCCTCATGTTCTCAACCCAGTAGTAATAATAGTTGTAGCATCTAGCGATATTGACTTACAACACTGTTCGATTAGTGTCTAATCAATGAGTGCTCAAGAGAAATAACAAATGCAGCTTTGAATAAGCGTCTATATGAATCTATTTCGGACATGTTACTAAGTTCGGACACGAAAAAATGCACTCGACCGATCGGGCTACTGGCTTGGAATTTTCACTCGACCGACGCAAAAATCACTCAACTCGGTCCACGGTCGAGTGGGTTACGTCCAAGATTGATATTGTTTTGCACATGTCCGTCCGTCCGTCCATCCACCAAATGGTTTTCGGATGATAACTCAAGAACGCTTACGCCTAGCCAAGGATCATGAAACTTCATAGGTACATTGATCATGACTCGCATATGACCCCTATTGATTTTCAGGTCACTAGGTTAAAGGTCAAGGTCACAGTGACTAGAACCAGTAAAATGGTTTCCGGATGATAGCTCAAGAACGCTTACGCCTAGGATTATGAAACTTCATAGGTACATTGATCATGACTTGCAGATGACCCCTATTGATTTTCAGGTCACTAGGTCAAAGGTCAAGGTCATGGTGGCTCGACACAGAAAAATGGTTTCCGGATGATAACTCAAGAGCACTTACGCCTAGGATCATGAAACTTCATAGGTACATTGATCATGACTCGCAGATGACCCCTATTGATTTTCAGGTCACTAGGTCGAAGGTCAAGGTCACGGTGACTCAAACCAGTAAAATGGTTTCCGGATGATAACTCAAGAACGCTTACGCATAGGATCATGAAACAGTGATTTTTTTCAGGTTTGGGAGTAAGGGGTCAAGTCCCTTGAGGGGGGAAAATTCGCGCGTAAAAGGAGAATTTAAATGCTTAGCAAGTAACAGTACAAAATCAAGTTTTAACACTATAATTCACCATACATAGAGAGAAAAACATTATTCCAACTCTTTTTTTCATCAACATGTTATGTTCATGTTCAAAGATCAACATTTTTTGGCTTTTCTGCAAATTTGTCAATTATTCTGGTGACCTCCTCTTCACCAAGTCTCTACAAACCATACAAATTGTTAATTATATATTTGGTAAGTAAACACGTTGAAATCCTATCCAATCTGCTTCTTGAAAAGTTACATGGTGTCAACTTCATCATATAATATTAACAGACTTACCTTTGTTTTCACCAGACATAAAACATTGCATCCATCAAATCCTACAATTTTTTTATTTATGATTTTTGGTCAATTTTTTCCGATAGCTTTTGCTATTGTGCGACATGGTGGAATACGTACGGTTTGCGGTAGATGTTGTAAAACGAAAGTCGTGATAGTGAACTACGTACGGTTTGCGGTAAAAGAGTAAAGGCTAAAAGAAAGTAAATAAGCGGATGCGGCAGTTAAGGAAAATTATAGTAAATAAATTTGTAACGAAAGACGTATTTAAATGTGGCGTTGATTAAAATTGAATTACACTTCCGAGAGGGGAATTTTAAAAATATTTGGGGGAAAAATATATACTCTAGAGATGGGGGAATGGGGCCCAATAACGCCGAATATTTCATAAAAAATAAAACTGTGAAACTTCATAGGTACATTGATCATGACTCGCAGATGACCCCTATTGATTTTCAGGTCACTAGGTCAAGGTCACTGTGACTCGAACCAGTTAAATGGTTTCCGGATGATAACTCAAGAACACTTACGCCTAGGATTATGAAACTTCATAGGTACATTGATCATGGCTCGCAGATGACCCATATTGATTTTCAGGTCACTAGGTCAAAGGTCAAGGTCACGGTGACTTGACACAGTAAAATGGTTTCCCGATGATAACTCAAGAAAGCTTATGCCTAGGATCATGAAACTTCATAGGTACATTGATCATGACCCGCAGATGACCCTATTGATTTTCAGGTCACTAGGTCAAAGGTCAAGGTCACGACAACTCAACACAGTAAAATGGTTTCCGGATGATAACTCAAGAAAGCTTACGTCTAGGATCATGAAACTTCATAGGAACATTGATCATGACTGGTAGATGACCCATATTGATTTTCAGATCACTAGGTCAAATGTCAAGGTCACAGTGACAAAAAACGTATTCACACAATTGCTGCCACTACAACTGACAGCCCATATGGGGGGCATGCATGTTTTACAAACAGCCCTTGTTAAACATTGTAGTTATTTGACTATTGAATGAATTATCGTTTCGTTTCCATCAAATGACAATATCATATTAAAGTTTAGCATACATATAAAAACAAGAACATGCAAATTGAACTGTCTTTGCGTGCACTCTCTGTACTAGTGATAAAGAGTGATAACAATCTAGCATTTTATGATAAATAACGCAAGTATTCTTTACCCTTTTGTTGTTTGCTTGTTTTCATGATGTCGTTTCGTACACTACAGTAACGTACAATCTTAACACGTAATAGCTTAGTTTACATTTGCCGGTACTCGATCGTTAAATACGTTAATTGTGTACAGTACACTCCACGCGTTTTCCCCAAAAAACGCACTCCCTCCGCAGGGTTATTTCTGCTAGCGAGTTGAGAGAGCGAGGTGAACTTGATAAAACGCTCGGCGTTACGCCGCGTTCGCTAATTCCAACGGCGTGTATTACTTTAGCCTAGTCGGTAAATGCAGACAATTCCCGTTCTTATCAGTGACCGCCGCGCAACGCCGCGTTAGCAGTGTGCTACTGGGCATGCCAAAAAAATAAAAACATTGTTATAATAAATTGCTTAAAAACTGTAGTACATGTACATCAGGGATGTATAATCTATTATACATCCCTGTGTACATGTATAAAAAAGATAAAATTAATACGTATAAAAATTATGTTTTTTAATTCACAGGTACGTCTACAATTTGAATGAATATAAGACATTTGACAAATTAATATTTAAATCATAACACATATAAGACAATAATAAATGTTCCGTAAAATTTCCAAATGAGAATAATAATAAGTAATCCAAAACACACTATGATTTTTAATGTTAACACGACGTTTACAAATGCTTCCAATATACAGTCATCATGTATATTTCCCGACCAAAGCGCGCAAAAATTATGCTGCAATGTACAAGGTCAAGGTATACTCCTGCTGCGTGTATTGATTTTTTTTATACAAACTTTGTAGCGCAGAGAACATTGAATTTTGTTGATTTTGGTTAAAAGTTTCTTTGGTATTTTTTAACAAAATTATATCGCAAATAAGTTGATATTTCCTCCAAAATAATTTCAAATCGAACACGCCGAATCTTTATTGTTACGGTATTTTAGTAGAGTAATTATTTTAACAGTAATTGTACTGTAAACTGATTAAAGAAGACATCTGGGCGGAACTGGATTTTAAATGTTTGACGTTATGAAAACACGCAAAGCTTGTCTACTGACCTATTGTGTAGTCTGCTGTCTGCAGTGTTTTGACAAAAGGGATTAACATGTGTGAATGTCACTCTGCCGATTTGGTCCATAATTACTGGAAAACATTGTTTTGAATGTCGACGCAACAAGAATACAACTGTGAATATTAAATGCAACTATCAACTCAATAGTTACCACCTTCTTTTAGCAATCAATGGAATAACCTAACTTCTAAGAGAAAATAAATGCATTAGCGAGCAGAGAATTGACTTTGTTCCGACAATTAAAACCATTCCTTATGCATTTTTTGAACGTGTTTACTTGAGTAAGTTATGCCTTAAGACAGGAAGCGGCTTTTCTTTGATTACGTCAAACTGTCAATTCACACAGATTTGCGAGATTTTTAGGGTCCTTGGTTCTTTGTTTACATGTTCAGTATAGAAAATCACCTGCTAACATGAAAACTTTGGATTAAATTATCAAAATAAAAACAATGTTGCAAACTGTGTTCATATTAATTGGTAAGTATTAGTTAAAAGAAGACGTTTTGTTTGTCGTAAATCAACGAGTTTTCTATACAACAACTACTTCTACAACCACGTCGGGATCGATCTATCTTGGTTGTTTTTTTTAATTGTAAATATTATACTACATGTACCTGTATGTACTTGTAATAAATGTAATTTTATTTGAAAATCAGGAAGTCAAACAAAATTAAATTGATCGTTATCTGGTAAAACGCGGAGTTTCCCCCGCTTTGCAAACGCCGAGGGTCGCCGCATTGGATTATCAGTTTTGCCGATCGTTAACCGCCGCGTCCAAAATCATGCAAACGCCGCGTCTCGCGGGATTTTCTTAATCTCCCTCTTGGTCAATCCCCGCGGAGTATGGAAGGAAATTGGGGAAAACGCGTGGAGTGTACTGTAGCAGTGAAATTGCACAATATTTTTAATTTATAGTTATTTAACACTGTATTATTATGTTTAAACGGGCTAATATATATATACACTTGTTCCTGTTAATCCATTTTGGACAAATATCTTCATTTTTTTTTAAATATGTCAAAATATTTTATTTAAGCAAATGTTTTGTATTTTTGGCGTTACAATTTTGCTTAGATGATCGCTCAATATGCCAAAAGATGACATGGAGGTATCATAAATTGTGTTTAATGACTAGACACATATATGCCACATGTGGTTTATGCAGGGACCCAAGAAGAGGTTCCTGGATTTATGACACCATGTGTTCTTTGTAATTGTTTGGACAGTATCCGATCATAGCAAGATAATCGGTTTATGATGAACAAAGGTGCAATAAAACACCGGGTTAAAAACGCTAAAACAAAGAGTGTCAAAATTGGTGTGAATAATTAAATAAAAACAATTACATTTATCAAGAGAATTTATTAAATGTGTAACAAGAAAGGTTTTTACAGAAATAAATGTTCAAATCAGTTACTATATGTTGCGTACATAAAGTCGATCTATTTGCTGTTTGTTAACATCCTTATTTGTGTTTGTTCATTAAATTTGTTTTATTATGCCCCCCTTCGAAGTAGAGGGGGTATATTGCTTTGCTCATGTCGGTCGGTCGGTCTGTCGGTCGGTCTGTCGGTCCGTCCACCAGGTGGTTGTCAGACGATAACTCAAGAACGCTTGGGCCTAGGATATTGAAACTTCATAGGTACATTGATCATCACTCGCAGATGACCCCTATTGATTTTGAAGTCACTAGGTCAAAGGTCAAGGTCACGGTGACCAGAAATAGTAAAATGGTTTTTGAATGATAACTCAAGAACGCATACGCCTAGTTCTCAAGGCTTTATGGACCAGTGGTAGTTAGATACATTTTTTTCTCAAAGGTCCCAAATTAAAATCCTGGCAAGAACAAACAAAAAATTTTAACCACTGCCAAAGGCAGAAGGATATAGAATTGTCATTGTCCGTTCATCAGTCTTTAAGTCGTTCTTTAAGTCGTTCAGTCTGTTTGTCACACAATTTTCAGGACTATGTCTAAGAACCTATATATAATATCAACATGAAACTTCATGGTTCTATATATATCAGTAGGGAGAAGTGCCATTCACAAGAACCATAACCCTGCACTTTCTTAAATAAGAGTGAATGCCCTTTGTTTTTTGTTTTTTGATGTACCTTTACAAGGCATTATCTCAGAATATGATATAAGATTTCAACATTAAACTTAATGAGTGAATGGATACCAATAAGGAAAAGTGCCATGCATTAGAACCATAACCCTACACGTTTTTAAATTAGAGTAAGAGTTATTGTCCTTTTTGACGATGCTGGAACAGCGTCGTCTAAGGTTTGATAATCAGTAAAAAAAAATCTTCACAATTGGGACCTATGTAAAAGACCGAGCCAGTCCGATTGAGATAACTCGATTTTTCAGTTACTTCCCTTGGCATTCGCTACTGCGTAGGAGATTGCTCGTTGATTTTCATTGATAACATTCTCCTAGCAGAGTTGTTGTTCTTGTTGATAAAGGTAAATATTAATAGAACAGCATATCCTGGGGAAACAGATTCAATAAGTGTATCAGAACGTTAATTTAAAATTAGTAATTTTACATCCATTTTATTTTTATGGACCAATGAAACAACTATATATTTTCTCTATTTTGTTTGATATTTGTTCTCGATTTAGTAAATAAATGGAGAATAAAAACATGTAATATTAACTTTTTACATGATCACAAAACTAAAGAATGCGAACAATTTCGAACCTGCAAATTGTAAACGCTGCACTGCTATGATATATGTAGATATAACAACATTTCTTTGCGTAATTGTTCGTCCCGCTAGCGCAGTGGTAAGGACGATCGCTTTTTCACCTTTACGACACCGGTTCGATTCCCGCTCCCGGCGCAATGTTATATTTTGTCTGTTTTGTGGTCACCATTCCGGATAATCTCATCCCCCCCCCCCGCAGCATTTGACCATATAAAAAATTAAAAAGTATTTCAGTACAAAACAAATAGCTGGAAATTGCAGCTATCATTCAAAATTCGTCCCAACTTTCGTCAATCTAATCTTATTAGGTAGGAGTGCTGGACACACTCCGGGTCCCAACATTATGCAGCCTCAGCGCGGAGGTAACTCATTACCTTAAAAAAACACAAATACACAGACTGGGTGCAGCCTAGGCGCGTATAGACTCAAACAAGGCAACAAACTCAAGTGCGGGCACAACCATTTAAAATTTACATACTGAATACGATATTCTAACAGAAATTACACAACCACCTAAGTGTACATACCATGTTTGATATTTCGTTCGATTGTTAGATTTCAGCACATACATGTATAAGGTCATTTCACTATTAGTTAACTTATCCATATGTTCGTGGGCGAACTCGGATAGTCAAGTGCTCATACGATTGAGCTCACATGGTCCGGCTATGTGCTCATACCTACTTTCGAGAATCATCATGAATGTATTGCCATACTTAATGAACAAGAATGCGACCCGCCTCCCAGTTTCGCTCAATGGTTACCCACGGGTACTACTTCCCCGTACCCCTAAACTTTTTTTCGTACCAAAAATGTTTCGTACGCAAATTTTTTTTGTACCAAATTTTTTTTCATACCAAAAATTTCGTACCCAAATTTTTTATCGTACCCAAATGTTCGTATCAACATACACAATTGTGGTGATATAGATAGACTTAAATTGATGTTTTATATCCATCCTCTTCAAAAGCATCGTCACACCAGTACTGTCAGTACTTTGATTTGTTTTTGTATGATGTTACTTTTCAGGGCTATATCTCAAACTTGATAAAAAGATTTCAACATGAAAATTCATGGGTGTGTATAGGTTTCAATGAAGAGAAGTGACATGCACAAGAACCATAAGCTATTGTTTGTCCTCCGGCGTGTGTCGTCCAGCGTCAACATTGACCTTTTTAACACTCTAGAGGGCACATTTATTGTCCAATTTTCATTTAAGTTAGTAAGAACATTTGTTCTTATGATATCTGGGTTGAGTTAAAAAATGGTTTCAATCTATTTGAAACAATACTGCATAGGGGCAGGGCAATTTTCCTTATACAGGATTCTCAATAACTTTTGAGCCAACAGGCCCAAATGTGAAACCAACAGGCCTTCTAGGGGGTCCGTGGGGCATGCTCCCCCTGAACATTTTTAAATTGAGCACTTGATCTCCTGCATTTTGGACCATTTTATGGCTATTTTAGTGGTCAACCAGGCACTTAAATTTGAGCATTTGTATGTGCATTTTATGAATTTTATCTTTTTTAACTAACAAAAGATAAATGGAAAAAGCTCTTTATTACCTTTGTAAAATTTTAACTCGATCAACTTGTGATGAAAAGAACGTCAAAATATTTTACTGCTTTTTGACCGATTCCAATATGCGCCTTTTCATTGTAGTTGTTGTAATGCGTTAAGGGAGATAATGAAGCGACATCTTTGCTTAATAGAAAATAGGAGCCAAATTACCAAAAAGAAACACAAATTTTGAAAAATCGATTGCCAATTTACCAAATCTGAGCGAATCATTTTCAACCGACAAAAATCTGATTTCAAACGGCCTATTTGGCCGGCGGCTGGCTCTTATTGAGAACCCTGCTTATATGGCTATAATAAACCCGTGTGAACACTCTTGAAGTCAAATTTATGGTCCAACTTGTTCAAAACTTTTGGTCTAATGACAGCTCTGCTGAGTTTCAAAATGGTGATGGTTCGTCGAAAAACATGTCAGTCAGGGGGCGGGGCATTTTTCTTTATATGGCTACATTCTAGAAGTCACATTTTTAGTGCAATTTAAATGAAACTTAGTCAGAACACTTGTTCTCATGATTTCTTGGTTGAGTTTGAAAATTATTGCGATTTGTTGAAAAAGATGGCCACCGGGGGTTGGGCAGTTTTCCCTCTATGGCTTATAGTGAAAACTTGTTGACACTATTAGCCACATTTATTCGCCAGTCTTCATGAAATTTTGTCAGAACAGTTTTAATTGTCTGATATTGAAACTGGGTTATATGAGCTCAAACATTAGGTCACTAGGTCAAATAAAATAACAAACATGTTAATACTGATAGTCACTTTTTTGGTCCAATCTGCATGAATCAGCTATCACTTTCTCAGAATTGTCTAGTTCCTTTGGGTCTCAGGTGAGCGCCTTAAGTTCCATTGCCCTTTTGTTATATTTGAAATACTGAGTAGTCAGGATTTTAGTTGTTGTTTGTTTCTGGTATTGTTTAAATATATTTTGTTGTTTCTTGTTGTTCCCACCCTATTACTTGGAACACCGTTGAATGTAACTAACCACAAGAGTTTAGCATGCATTTAATTATAACAAAAATGTTTTGATTCACTGTATAAATGTAGATGTCAATTGACATTGAGATCGCATCATAGTGGATCTAAATTTTACAATTTATACTTACATAAAGACTTTTTCCAAATACACACACACAAAGAATTTAGCATGTTTTTAAAATCAGACTGGCATTTTACAAATTTAGCTTAAGAACATACGAGTCTAGTTTTAAGCCCTTTCTTTACTAAACCTGAGAGTTACTCATATCTCAATATCTCTTTTCTAAACCTGAGGATTACTGATATCTCAATATCTCATTTCTAAACCTGAGAGTTCCATATACTGATATCTCAATACCTTATTTCAAAACCTGAGAGTTACTGATATTTTAATATACCATTTCAAAACCTGAGAGTTACTGATATCCCAATATCTCATTTCGAAACCTGAGAGTTACTGATATCTCAATATCTCATTTCAAGACGAAGTCTGATGTTGGGGACATTGGGCACTACGCAAACCTCGACGAGATTCGTCGTCATATGAAGTTACCTCCCCAGCAAGAAGCCTTACCGCAACTCTCGCAGGGTCGTTTGGTCAAACCTCTTGGCGAGGATTGGCAACAATTCGAAGAAAATAAGACCAAGCGACCGTTCTACCATAACACTAAGACCGGGGAGTGTAAATGGAAACCGCCAAAGGGCAACTATCACCAACAAAAAGAGAAAAAGGTGAGGGAAATATCTATGACGACATTTTATGCAAATTTTGACATGTGTATTTTGTTTTAGATTTAAAAGTTATTTAAAGATATTTTATAGGCTTTTGTAAAGTTAGACTTATAACCTGTTACATGTATATGACTTGAATCAACCTGTCAAGGGTTTCCGTGGCAACGTGGATATGGGGTCTGTCTAGCGACCGGGAGGTCACAGGTTCGATTCCCACTTGGAGCGTACCTTCGATCTCCCCCAAAGGCACCAAGTACTGGTTCTTAGTCCCAGGAAACAGACTGGAGAGCATTTCAATAAGCCATAGGCTTTCGATGCAATCAAGCAAAAATAAATAGGTTTAAAGTAAACTAAGTATCCTGTCTTTTTGATGCAAGATAATAGTAAAAATTGGATATGAGATTACACAAGCAGGAATGTATGCATGTAACAAATATGGATAAACATATACTTTCTTTCATGTTTCCTTCAAATAAGAGAAAATTAACATTACAGGCCCATGCTATGAAAGATAATGATAGATGTTTTATCAGTGTTTTTTCACCATTTTGGGAATGGGGCCCAGTCCCTTTCAATTGGGAAATATTGCATTCTTTTGACTAAATTTGGGAAATTAACGTTGTTGATTTTATGCTTAAAAATACTTTCAAATTGATAATAATTACAGTGTGACTATAAGACACAACTAGAAGGCCTTAGCATGACTAAAAGACAGCTGGTTGATGTACTAGTAATTACCTTGTACATTGCAGCATAATTTTCGCGCGCTTTTGTCGGGAAATATACATGATGACTGTATATTGGAAGCATTTGTAAACGTCGTGTTAACATTAAAAATCGTAGTGTGTTTCGGATTACTAGTTATTATTCTCATTTGGAAACTTTACGTAACATTTATTCTTGTCTTATATGTGTTATGATTTAAATATTAATTTGTCAAATGTCTTATATTCATTCATATTGTAGACGTACCTGTGAATTAAAAAACATAATTTTTATACGTATTAATATTCTATACAATTATCTTTTTAACCAGGTTTTCCGAAGGAAAAAACTGGTTATTAGATTGGCGAATGCGGGCGGGCTGGCTGGCTGGCTGGCTGGCTGGCTGGCTGGCTGGCTGGCTGGCTGGCTGGCGGGCTGGCGGGCGGGCGGAACAAGCTTGTCCGGGCCATAACTATGTCGTTCATTGTCATATTTTAAAATCATTTGGCACATTTGTTCACCATCATTGGACGGTGTGTCGTGCGAAATAATTACGTCGATATCTCCAAGGTCAAGGTCACACTTTGAGTTCAAAGGTCAAAATTGGCAATAAATGAGCTTGTCTGGGCCATAACTATGTCATTCATTGTGAGATTTTACAATTATTTGGCACATTTGTTCACCATCATGGGACGGTGTGTCGCACGAAAGAATCACGTCAATATCTCCAATGTCAAGGTCACCACAACTTAAAATAGATTTATTTTGAAACAAACTTACAAAGGGGGTTAATTTTGTTTGTTCATTTCAAAAGTTCAGTTTGAGTTGTCTCCCTTAATCAGATTTTTTTTCACAATGAAAACCTGGTTTTGTGACAATTTTGTCCCTTGTTTATACATGTACTACAGTATTTAAACAATTTATTATTTTTATTTTTTGGCATGCCGAGTAGCACACTTCTAACGCGGCGTTGCGCGGCGGTCACTGATAAGAACGGAAATTGTCTGCATTTACCGACTAGGCTAAAGTAATACACGCCGCAAGAATAAGCGTAACGCCGAGCATTTTATCAAGTTCACCTCGCTCTCTCAACGCCGCGTGAACACTCGCTAGCAGAAAAAAACCCGCGGAGGGAGCTCGTTTTTTGGGGGAAAACGCGTGGAGTGTACTGTAGATTTTTAAAAAATCTAGACATTCAGACCTTCAATATTCTCAAGATATATTTTTTCAGTGATGTCCAATTTGGTTAGATTTTTAGCTCATCTATTTTTTGAAAAAAAATTATGAGCTATTGTCATCACCTTGGCGTCGGCGTTGGCGTTGGCGTCGGCGTCCGGTTAAGTTTTGCGTTTAGGTCCACTTTTCTCAGAAAGTATCAATGCTATTGCATTCAAACTTGGTACACTTACTAATTATCATGAGGGGACTGGGCAGGCAAAGTTAGATAACTCTGGCGTGCATTTTGACAGAATTATGTGCCCTTTTTATACTTAAAAAATTGAAAATTTTGGTTAAGTTTTGCGTTTAGTTCGACTTTTCTCAGTAAGTATCAATGCTATTGCATTCAAACTTGGTACACTTACTTACTATCATGAGGGGACTGGGCAGGCAAAGTTAGATAACTCTGGCATGCATTTTGACAGAATTATGTGCCCTTTTTATACTTAGAAAATTGACAATTTTGGTTAAGTTTTGTGTTTAGGTCCATTTTATTCCTTAAGCATCAAAGCTATTGCTTTCATACTTGCAACACTTACTAACTATCATAAGGGGACTGTGCAGGCAAAGTAATGTAACTCTGACTGGCATTTTGACAGAATTATGTGCCCTTTTTATACTTAGAAAATTGAAAATTTGATTAAGTTTTGTGTTTAGGTCCACTTTATTCCTACAGTATCAAAGCTATTGCTTTCATACTTGCAAGATTAATGAACTATCATAAGGGGACGGTGCAGGCAAAGTTATGTAACTCTGACTGGCATTTGGACGGAATTATGGGCCCTTTATACTTAGAAAATTGAAAATTTGGTTAAGATTTATGTTTTGGTCCACTTTACCCCTAAAGTATCATAGATATTGCTTTCATACTTGGAACACTCACAAACTATCATAAGGGTACAGTAAAAGGACAAGTTGCATAACTCTGGTTGTCATTGTTACGGAATTATGGCCCTTTTTTGACTTAGTAACTTTTAATATATGGTTAAATTTTGTGTTTCGATCCACTCGAAGTATCAAGGCTATTGCTTTCAAACTTCAAATACTTACATGCTATCATGAGGTTACTGTACCTGGCAACTTGAATTTTACTTTGACCTTTGAATGACCTTGACTCTCAAGGTCAAATTATTAAATTTTGCTAAAATTGCCATAACTTCTTTATTTATGATAAGATTTGATTGATACTTTGATGAAACTACTCTTACCTGACATACCACAATAGACTTCACCCAAACCATCCCCCGTGCCCTCCCCCCCTCCCCCCCCCCTCCCCCCTCCCCCCCCCCTAATTTTTTTTTATTTTTTTTTTTTTTTTTTTTAAGATCATCTCACAAATGACCACCACACCCTCACACTATACCCCCACCCCCACCCCACCCCCCCCCCCCAATTTTTTTTTTTGATTTTTTTTTTTTTTTTTTTTTTTTTTTTAAGATCATCTCACAAATTATCACCACACACATTTTTTTTTTTAAACGGTTATGTTTGAAATACCGTCGAACCATCGCACCCAAACCCCCCCCCCCCCCCCCCACCCCCCCCCCCCCCCGATTTTTTTTTTTTTTTTTTTTTTTCGCTTTTTTGGAAGATAATGTAATAAATGTCCACAACCCCACACTATACACCCCTCTTCACTCCACTCCTCCCTCCTTTGTGATTGAAAATGAGAGTCCCTTCACCTTTAAAAAGAAAATAGATGAGCGGTCTGCACCCGCAAGGCGGTGCTCTTGTTTTATTTTCTATTCAAGACAATTGTAAATAATATCATAATTTGTGTCAGAAAGAGACATTTGGATGAACGTTATTGCCAAATAACTGTTTGTGTTTCCTATTGCTTTTATGACTTGACTGACGAAATCAACCCTTAACAAAAACAAATTGGATGTATAAAGAACTATGCTGCCAAACTCAAAATTACTTCATTTGGCCGTTTTTATTTTGAATTAATAATAAAAATGCCAAATAAAGCTTAAGAATAACGCTTGTACAAAACTAATCACATAAAATGCCTGAATACTAAATCTTCAATTTTCACAATATAATCTTCTTCATAAAACCTTGGAATGCCAAAAACTTCCTTGTTTCTATCATTGTTTAATTTACAGTCAAGTGTGGTTAAAAATTATTAGTTGGAATGGACCATTGGCATTAGAACTTTTAAGTGTTTTGTCTAGCATTGGTTAAGAGGCTTTGATTTCTTTCCCCGTGTTCACAAAACATTTGACATTAATTTTCCATTACATTTGACATTGATTTTATTATTTTTTGTAAACAATTTTTTGCAATTTGGTTTTCACAAGAAAACAAATCAATGTATAAGGGGATTTGAAGACGGCTTAAAGGGGACATGTGAAATATATGAAATATTGTATTAAGTGGTCTTTAGTAGGTATGCAAACAATTGCTTTGACGTGCGCATGTGATAGCTGTCATGTCATGTGACAGTGTGCACGTCTTAGCTAGCATGTATGGATGCAGCCTAAGGAAAGTCTTGAAATGTCATCCATTTGTTACTAGTGCGCTGAAGAAATCTGTCAATTTCTTTTATATTGGCTGACCGTATTCGCATTCTCATGGGTCAACATACATGTGCACAAGTCATTTGATAGCTATGACGTGGGCACGCAATACAGACCGCTAAATAAAATATTTCCTATGTCCTCCTAATGCCACCGTTAAATCCAGCAAGATTACCAATAAAATCTTACCATTTTCGCATTGGTTGATTTCAATGCCATTTCTGGGAACAATGAATGTACATGTAGATCTATTCTTTTTATTTTGGGTTACCGGTAAGTAGAGGGGCAAGCAACACACTCATTGGTTGATTACAAAGCCATTTCTGGGAACAATTAATGTAGATCTATTCTTTTTATTTTGGGTTAAATTGAGGGGCAAACAAAGAGCTCTAAACATAATCTTGTGTGTGGATCTTATAATTTCGTATGTCCTGGACAATTGACAGATTACATTAGATTTATTGCAATCTCTTTTAAACTTGATTGTATCAAACTAGTTTTAAGAGTTAGTTTTCCTGGACACCTTAACTGAACAAAGAAAGTAATGACTTTCTGCGGGACTGAGTCCGTCTCAGTCAATTAACTTATATCCTTTTGACAATTAAATTAATACTGATCTTATGTTTATCTCTTAAATAAACAGCATGGACATTAATCACTCCAACATTCGAGATTTACTCTAACAAGCTCGGAAATTGCACTCTTCTCTTGAATATATACACATCTGTGACATGGTTGTCTTCTCACACTGAGATTTTGTAAGAAAAAAAACATTTGTAACTATATAAATTGGCCGTGCTCTGTGAAAATGGGGTTTAATGCATGTGCGAAAAATTATGTCCCAGATTAGATGTGAAAAATTAAGTCCTTGTGCAGTCTGCACAGGCTAATCAGGGACAACACTTTCCCCTTTTATGAAATTTGTCATTTTAAGAAAGTCTCTTCTTAGCAAAAATGCAGTTAAGGTGTCAAATGTCGTCACTGATAAGCTTGTGCAGACTAGACAGGCTAATCTGGGACAACACTTTACGCACATGCATTAAACCCGCTTTTCACAGAGCGCGGCTCAAATACATTTAAGGAAGATAAATGAGACAAAATCTCTGGAGGTTATTATCAACCCTTTCAGCGCTGGAACCCAATTTTAAAGGCCTTTGCAAACAATTTGGATCCAGATGAGACGCCACAAAACGTGGCGTCTCATCAGGATCCAAACTGTTTGCTATTCTGATAGTATTCTTTGAAAAAAAATCAAATAAAATGCTAATTTTAGAAATTAAGCAGACGACAAATTTCCCAGCATGCAAAGGGTTAAGTAGATCTCTGTTGAGTGCTTGACCACAAATCAGTGGGTCCTGAGTTAGATCCCCGGTCTGGCCTCATAACTTATAATTGTTTGGGCATTGGTCATGAAATCCCTTATAAGGCCATTCCACATACACTTTGAAGTGGTAAACAAGCTATCCCACGAAAGAGTGAGTTGCTCAACTGACCACTGTGACGTGATTGAAATACAGTTGAAAACAGGGAGAAATGCAACTAAACAAATAAAAAATTAGAATAGAGGAAAAGTTGTCGTCCGGTTTAAAACGTTTGTGTATTACTACTCCTGACAAAATATTAAAGTAAACGCTATGTAATGTTAGAACTATATACACATAATTAAATGGAAAGTAGTTAAAATTATGGGGAGGAGATTGTTTCAAAAAAGAGAGAGAGGGAGGGAGTTTTACAACCATTGAGATTATGTTAACATGTGTTCTCTTTTATCATTTCATCAGTGGATTCCAACACAGGACGAATCGGGTAGGAACTATTTGTACCGGTTCAGCGACGAAATAACACACACTAGTTGGCAACTTCCAGTGAGTATGTGCATGCAAATTGCTTGTTCATGAACGGTACGACTAAAGTGCATTTATGACTCATATTCGCGAATAGGACTGAAAGAGGTGAATATGAACAGATATCGGCTGTTTTAAAATGATTTTCTAACATGTTTTGATATGGAAATCTTTCTTTGAATAAAAATCTTCCTAACATATTAATACCAGGCTTTTTCCGCTCCATTTTGGGAATACGCCACACTGGAATTTTGGGAATTTCGCGTCGTGAAAACCCCCATTTTGGGAAAAAAATTATTCGCAAAATTGGCTCAATTGGGAAAAATTATCGCATGCAAATAGTGTTTCTTATATTTCAAAGAAGCCGTTAACTGGTAAATAACGTATATTTTGATAACTTATTATTAAAATTTTACAAAGTATTATGAACATGTGAGATAAGTGCAGGTTTTTTAATCTGAGTTTGGGGAAAAGGCTTGGCCTTTTTTGAGGTGAAAAAAATCGTGTGAAGCGCCGGATTTTGAGGAAAATAAGGAAAGTCTTAAATAATCATTAACATATTTTACAGTTTTTAAAACAAATTCAAGGCAACAGATAATTTAATTATGCAACACTTTCTATTTTCTACACCGGATCAGGTTAACTTATATATTTTAAGGTAAAAAAAAAAAAAAAAATTTTTTTTTTTTTTTTTTTTTTTTGGAATTGGGAATTTTTTTTTCAATTGGGAATAAAACGACCAGATTTGCATTGGGAATGGGGCCGAATTTCGGACCCGTGGCATAGGGCGGAAAAAGCCTGAATACTGTTAAGATTGAGTGAATATTTAAGTGTTTTTTGTGACATTTTGTATTGTGAAGTCGTCATGGTTATATTGTTGGTAGTGTGTAGCCTAAAAGCAATGTTCATATTCGTGAACATGAATTTAGAGTTGAAAACATGATAATGTCTGCTTAATTGCTCTATTTATGTTAACAGGTTTAATACATTATGTATAATTTTAATTAATACAGTAATTTGTTGATAAAAACATTGCAGAAAAGAAGCAAAGACAGACCCCTCATGAAGGTTCGTTATTGGTTTCTTATGCCCTACTGTTGGTATTTATGAAGCAACTCCCTGCAGTGGTTGGTATAATGAACATGCCGTGTGCATGCAATGTGCATGTTCAACAATTTTCGGTTATAAGTTTCTTATTCCCTTCTGTTGGTTTTGTTGAAGAAAGACTTATTACAGTGGTTAGTAAGCGCATGCCATTTGCCTGTTCATCAATGTTTGTTATTATTTTCTTACATCCTTCTGTTGGTTTTGAGGAAGCAAGAACAAATAAAAAAATTAACATTCCCTTCTGTTCCTTTTCTTATCTTTTTAACATTGACGGTGAAAGTCTACTGTAACAAGTTCCAATTTGCATGATACTTTTTTTTCACCCCCCCCCCCCCCTCTTCTCCCATGCATTTTGAGTATATTTATAATATGGGTGGGTTAAGTTAAGTTGAGTTCTGGCCCTATATTTTTTTAATGATTTGTATGTTATTTTTATATTTAAAAGTCATTAAAAAATATTGTTTAAACAGCTTTGCTTAAGAACATGCATAATAACAAAATGCGTTGTAATACTTCAGGAATGGAATGATAATGAAACTTTTGTGTAAAATCTTCACATAATGTCTTTTTCAGATAATAGATTTTCTTTGGTTAAATCTATAAATTAACAAGGGGTGTTTGTAAAACATGCATGCCCCCCATATGGGCTGTCCGTTTTAGTGGCAGCCATTGTGTGAATACGATTTTTGTCATTGTGACCTTGACCTTTGTCCTAGTGACCTGAAAATCAATAGGGGTCATCTGCAAGTCACGATCAATGTACCTAAGAAGTGTCATGATCCTAGGCAAAAGCGTTCTTGAGTTATCATCCGAAAATCATTTTACTATTTCAGTTCACCATGACCTTGACCTTTAGCCTTGTGACCTCAAAATCGATAGGGGTCATCTGCAAGTCATGATCAATCTATCTATGTAGTTTCATGATCCTAGGCGTATGCGTTCTTGAGTTATCATCCGAAAACCATTTTACTATTTCTGGTCACCGGGACCTTGACCTTTGACCTAGTGACCGCAAAATCAATAGGGGTCATCTGAGAGTCATGATCAATCTGCCCATGAAGTTTCATGATCCTAGGCATATGCATTCTTGAGTTATCATCCGGAAACCATTTTACTATTTCGGGTCACCGTGACCT
Source organism: Dreissena polymorpha (assembly GCF_020536995.1). Lineage (NCBI taxonomy): Eukaryota > Metazoa > Mollusca > Bivalvia > Myida > Dreissenidae > Dreissena > Dreissena polymorpha. Next base: position 25,282,900 of record NC_068367.1, read on the forward strand.
TGACCTTTGACCTAGTGACCTCAAAATCAATAGGGATCATCTGCAAGTCATGATCAATTTACCCATGAAGTTTCATGATCCTAGGCATATGCGTTCTTGAGTTATCATTCAAAAACCATTTTACTATTTCGGGTCACCGTGACCTTGACCTTTGACCTAGTGACCTCAAAATCAATAGGGATCATCTGCGAGTCATGATCAATGTACCTATAAAGTTTCATGATCCTAGGCGTATGCGTTCTTGAGTTATCGTCTGACAACCACCTGGTGGACGGACCGACGGACCGACCGACAGACCGACATGAGCAAAGCAATATACCCCCTCTTCTTCGAAGGGGGGCATAATAATGCCTTTTGAGAAGTAATTTTTTCCAAGCTTGCTTGCAGAAAGCTTGATATTATAGTCAATCAATATTGCAGAAAGCTTGATATTACAGTCAAGCAATATTGCAGAAAGCTTGATATTACAGTCAAGCAATATTGCAGAAAGCTTGATATAACAGTCAAGCAATATTGCAGAAAGCTTGATATAACAGTCAAGCAATATTGCAGAAAGCTTGATATAACAGTCAAGCAATATTGCTGAAAGCTTGATATGCCACAAATGATGCCAATGAGAAGATGACATGTGATGTGTAACACCTGCCTCCCTAACTTGAAGGTCAAGGTCAATTTGAAACTGGTTCACGTGGGGTCAAAAAGTAGGTCAAACAAAATAAAAAGCTTGTGAACACGCTATATTTCTCATTTATAGTCCAATCAATATGAAACATAAACATTTGTCCCAATCAAATATGGGCTGAGCTCGAAACCTGGTCATATAGGGTCGAAATCTAGTTTACTTGGTCAAATAAAAGCTTGAGAGGCCAAATTTATTGCCTAATCATCATGAAACTTCATTTGTCACAATAGTATTTCAGCAGAGTTCAAATCCCAGTTTTATGTGGCCCAAAACTAGGTCAAGTTAAAGAAAAAGCTAATTAACATTCTTAAGCCCACATCCATAGCACATGAACCTTGATAAGCAAATATTTCCCAATAATATCTTGGATGAGTTTGAAACTGGGTCAATTAGTGTCAAACACTAGGTCATAAGGTGAGATGCTGAAATAAAAGAAAAAAATTGAACACTTTAGAGAACACATTTATTGCCCAATCTTCATGAAACTTGTTCAGATTGTTTGTCCCATCGATATCTCGGCCGAGTTGGAAACTGTGTCATGTAGGGTCAAAAACTAGGTCACAAGATCAAATAAAGGATAGAACCAGGTGTTGGGGGCAACTTTCCTGATAAGTCTATTGTTAAACCTTGTGAACACAACCTGCTCAGAACACTTAAGTTCCTTGGCGTCTCAGGTGAGCATCTATGGGCCTTTTGACTTCTTGTTTGTTGGTCTGCACAATTGAATGGAAATACCTTTTGTTATTGTGTAAATTGAGCTTTTGTTGTATGATGTGCTTTTGATCCCGGTATGAGACATGGGTGTTTTTGATTGGTCAGTTGCGCTGTTTAGACTTTATTGGTAAAAAATAGAAATATTGGGAATAAACGAGACTAACTACAATCATATTTGTAACAAATAATAAAAGTAATAATACAAGATGTTTTTAAAATTTCACGTTACAAAAATGTCTCATTGATATGAACTGTGACTAAACTCACATTGATTATTCTTCAATTAATTCTCAAAAATGTTATTAATACGTTTCTTTCAAAACATAAGTCCTTGATATGAAATGTGAATTAACTCATGTTGATAGTTCTTGCAATTAATTCTCAACAACAGGGTTCGCACAGACCTTGAAAAGTGCTTGAATTTTGTTGTTCTCCTTGAAAAGTGCTTATAAAGTCTGTGGAGTGCTTAAAAAGTGCTAATTTGCGTATAAATACTTAAAAATGCTTAACAAAGTGCTTAATTTGGGCTTCAAAAGTGCTTGAAAAACATACTAAGGGTAAAAAAAATATATTTTCATATCTTTTCCATGAGTCTGAAGTCGTTTTTTTTCACGATTTATGACGGTTCCGATCTGTTCATACTGGCAGGTACTGGATCGGTACTGGTTTTAGAACGTAAGGGAGGCAACTATTACTTATCTTCTGCCAATTGGTCTACTTTGGGGTTTTTTTGTACGCATTATGCCATTACGGTGCTGACAAGTTGAAATATGCCAGAAAATTAAGTGCATTTTTCAGAAAGGGTGGCTTTTAAAGTACCCTTGGGTTGTTGACATTGCCGACAACTTAATAAGTATACTTTTTACAAGCTTCAATTTACACATGGCATTTTATATTATGGTTGAACTTTAAACTTTATTAAAGGCAGTTGTGAGATTCTGTACATTTGTAGTCTTCTATTTTTTCTTCAGAATTAATTTCTAGCAAATGCATTATTGTCTTTGTAGCAGCTATACTTTACCACTGGAATATCTGTTATGAACATTTAGAAAACATATTTAATACAAATAACAGGTTTTGTTTTGGTATGCGTAATGCCTTTGGTCAATTACTATATCCAAAGGTCAATTACTATATCATAATGAAATGTCTTACTTTTGATTAAACAGTTGTTACTGTAGCAGGGTAGTGCTGACACATGTTGTAAGTCACATATAATGTTAAGCAAGAAGAGACCAGTTTAGCGAAAATGTTGTCAGTATTGGACACAGAATAATATACAGTTTTCATTAGGTCGGACAAAAAAAGTGCTTTAATTTGGATTTTTTTCCCTTGAAAAGTGCTTAAAAAGTGCTTGAATTTTATTAGAGAAAATCTGTATGAACCCTGAAAAAATGTTATTAATACTTTTCTTTCAAAACATTAGTCCTTGATATGAAATGTGAACTAACTCACATTGATAGTTCTTGAAATTAGTTATCAAATAGGTTATTAAAACTTCTTTCAAAACATTAGCCATTAATATGAAATGTGAACTAACTCACATTGATAGTTCTTGCTATGTGTTATTAAACATGGAATGTAGCTTCATAATTTTTTTACATAGACTGAGATGTAATTATTACAGGTACATAGCAAGATGTTGCTGTTTTCAATCAATTATTCTGTGGTTAATGCACACATTTCTTCCTCAGAATTGCAAGCAGAATTAATCACCCGATTGATGCATAAAGGTACCATGTGTCTACTAATTTCAATGTCACATGGTACCTTTTTGCACCAAGGGGGCGAAATTTAATGAAGTCATATTGGTGCAAAAAGGTACCATGTGTCTACTAATTTCAATGTCACATGGTACCTTTTTGCACCAAGGGGGCGGTTATTTTGTGTATTCAAGTATTTCAGGTATTGGTGTTTTGTATCTAATTCTTGTTCATGGAAATGATGACTGTCCACATTACGCTGAAAATCTTTGGAATATGGGTGTTAAAGGCATTGAAATGAAAGATGAAGATATCATAAATTAAGTGCAACAACTCTACTTGACTTGAGAACATAATATATATTTTCACTGTGTAAATTCAGTTTGCAGGATAATGGACAGTAACTTTTTAGTTTGTTTTGATGAATAAAAAGATAGTTTCATAAAAAAATTGAGGAAGTAGTGGAGGAAAATTATATTAAATATAACACATTTAAAACGTTTAAAAACATTGTAATATATGTGTTGTACTATCTCAAAAAGTAATTATTTTGTTCATCTTAAGGTATGGGACGTGCTTCATTTCATGCTTACTTAATTTTAAATTATTTGGTCAAAAAGTGATCTTTCAAAATGTTGTATTGTAATGATTTAATAAAAAATATTTATTTAAATACAAACAAGTGACAGGCTCTCAGACTTACCTTTTTGAACCTAACTGATTTTGGTTAATTTCTTCTTAAATACTTAGCAATACAACTTATGGGCTCATATTTTTTTAACTGATTTAAAGTAAGATAAAATTGATGTATTGTTACAGTAAATCATTCATGCACATGGAAAAAAATGACGGGAAAATGCGCAAATGCACTTTTCCATGTTGTTGTGACTGCAAAAAGAAGTTTGTCAATGTATCAACAAAATTTATATATTGTTGTCAGATGTAGTTGACCATGAACATTATCAGGTTGCATGATCAGTCTGTTTGCAATGATCCCATAAACATATATGACAGTTGTCCAATTTTTGAACCACCCTTGGGACATTTTAGGTGCACATCATGTTTTGCTTGAAACTCTTGTTCTTCTTTACTTTTATACATTTTTAAGCCCCCCTTCGCTTTGCTCATGTCGGTCAGTCGGTCGGTCGGTAGGTCGGTCGGTCCATCCACCAGGTGGTTTTCGGATGATAACTCAAGAACGCTTGGGGCTAGAATCATGAAACTTCATAGGTACATTGATCATGACTCGCAGATGATCCCTATTGATTTTGAGGTCACTAGGTCAAAGGTCAAGGTCACAGGTGAAGGTCACAGTTACTGGAAATAGGCATTATAAATGTATAAGGATTTAGCATGGTTCAAACAAGGGAAACAACTACGGTTTATGTATGTTCTTTTTATTACAGATTTGCCTCCATTTAATTCATTCAAAATCTCATTTTATAGCAGAGATTCCAAATCTGACCTGTAAATGAGCCCCATATTTACTGCCAGTGCTAGTTTACCTTTTCCCATTTGATCATTCTTAAGTATTGGTATTGTAATGCTGCTGCTGCTACGGCTACTACTACTACTACTACTACTACTACTACTACTACTACTACTACTACTACTACTACTACTACTACATCTACTTCTACTACTACTACTACTACTACTACTACTACTTCTACTACTACTACTACTACTACTACTACTACTACTACTACTACTACTACTACTATTACTACTACTACTACTACAACTACTACTACTACTACTACTACTACTACTACTACTACTACTACTACTACTACTACTACTACTACACCACCACCACCACCACCACCACCACCACCACCACCACCGTTCACAGTGACAAAAACGTATTCACACAATGGCTGCTACTACAACTTATAGCCCATATAGGGGGGCATGCATGTTTTACAAACAGCCCTTGTTCTAAAGTAGTAATACAGCAAGAAAGTGATAAACATTTAGTTGAGATATAGGGCCAATATTAAAACCATATCATTATAATAATCAAGCTTATCACTTTCATGCCGATATAACTGGAAAATGTGCATCATTTTAACAATTAATACAAGTAATGAAATGTATAAAAACGGCAAAAAATACCTGTCTTGGCATGGGCGTTGCCATCTTGATTGTCACATAATTACCCTCTCTGTTTTATGGATTGTGAAGTTGAAAATACGAGTTCCAGCCAGTTTAAGTTGCAAATACTGTTAATGCATATCACAAGGATAAGCCTTATTCATTTGTAGTACTGGCTAATGTCTAAGGCATAGATGTTCACATATAATGTTACCAACCAGTTTCTTTACAAATGCATAATTAAGGATGCTGCATGTGCAGAAGATGTAGACATGTTTTGCAAATATGTTGTATAGTAGTCATGTTTGTGTTTAGTTTAAAAAATAAAATAAAAGTCAATTAATTTGAAGAAATGGGCACAATTCAGTTTTCAAAGGCTCAGTCTGTTACAGTCTGTCACACATTTTTGTCCCCTACCGGTTTCACCGGAGGGGACCTATGGTTTGCGCTCTGTCTGTCAGTCTGTCAGTCAGTCAGTCATACTTTTCTGGATCCTGCGATAACTTTTAAAGTTCTTAATATTTTTTCATGAAACTTAAAACATGGATCGAAGGCAATATGGGTATTATGCACGTCATTTCATTTTGTTCCTACATCAAAAATTGTGGTTGCTATGGCAACAAATAGACTAGAAATACTGCTGAAAATGGTGATTTTCTGGATCCTGTGATAACTTTAAAAGTTCTTAATATTTTTTCATGAAACTTAAAACATGGATAGATGGCAATATGGACATTATGCACGTCATTTCATTTTGTTCCTTTTTCAAAAATTCTGGTTGCTATGGCAACAAATATATAAAAAAATTGACAATGGTGGAATTTCTGACAATGGTGGAGCCGGTAGCGGACAATATTGCTTGGCAATAGTCTTGTTTTATTGTGGAAGATAAATAAACTCGTTTTTATCTCGTTAATGATGGATGCTTTGCATAACATCATTCTGAAGAAAGTCATTAAACCTTTTTACTTTTTTATCACTTAAGTTATCTGTTGGTGCTATGTAAGTGTAAAATAATCCTTCGAAACAGTGTACATAATTATGTGTGACTCAAAATTACCATTTAATGTACATAGTATGATAAATCATGCCATCGATTTGTACATAGTAATTATTAGTAATTGTTAATGGAAGGCATATGTTCTTGGCAGAGATCTGACATTTCGGTAGTAGATATATGTGTCTCGTTCTGAGAAAACTGGGCATAATGCATGTGAAAAAAGTGTCGTCCCAGATTAGCCTGTGCAGTCCGCACAAGCTAATCAGGGACGACACTTTCCGCCTAAATTTGATTTTTGCTAAGAAGAGACTTCATTTAAACGAAAAAAGTCATAAAAGCGGAAAGTGTCGTCCCTGATTAGCCTGTGTGGACTGCACAGGCTAATCTTGGACGACACTTTACACACATGCATTAAGCCCAGTTTTCTCAGAACACGACTCATATGTGCTTGACGTTTACAGCGGATGCTGAGTCCCACATACAAGACTCGCAGTGAAGATTTCAAGAAGCAGTTCAAAGACATTCCGTCAGAAGAAAGGCTCATTGTTGGTGAGTGGAATCCTTTCTATAAAAACCTATGGCTGAAAATATTGCCCTTATCTGTCGAATGAAAAAAGTTGATTATGGGCTTTGATGTCTTGAAATCTAGTGTTCTTTTGTTGATGGAAAAACAACAGTGACAGTTAGCTTTTAAGCAGAAACATGACAGTATTTATTCTGCAACCGGCAATGTTCTAGAATACTGCAATTGTTAATATTACATGCATCAATAATTACATGTGATAGTATTCATTATTGCAGAAATAAAACAAAGCATGTATTTATAATGGCTTTTCTGTCCTACACATTGTGTGCCCATAACATTTTACTGAATGGCAGAGGGGGTTTAGTTTAAACCTATTTATTTTAGCTTGAATGCATTGAAAGCCTAAGGCTTATTTGAAACACTCAAGTCTGTTTCCTGGGACTAGAACCAGTACTTGGTGTCTTTGAGAGAGATCTAAAGAACGCTCCTGCAGTGGGGATCAAACCCATGACCTCCCTGTTGCTAGGCGGATACCATATCCACTATGCCACAGCGATCAGAGGGCGTTTGAAAGACCTTTTTTTCAGGACAACCTTACATTATCAGGAGTGTAATTTTTCCTCCTTTCAACTGATTTCCTTCCTTTCATGTCAAATTTATTTTACAAATAGTTATTAGATTTGCTGGATCTATAAAAAAATGAAGAGTTTAACTAAATCCTGTAAGGGGGTTAGGGCATTTTCCTTACCTTAGGTGGTTCTTAAATCGCACTCCTGATTCATGTTATCTGTCTCTTTAGTTTTAAGATTATAGTTACACGTCAGTATAGAACAAAGTTTTGTGAATTCAGTGCTCCTGAGCCAGGCCTAAACGTCTTGGCACATAATCCTACAAGATCCCACTCTAACCTGTGGACCCCCAACATGCTGTTTTTATAATCTGCTCTAATAATTATAAAGCACATTTTATTATACCCCCACAAACTAAGTTTAGGGGGGTATATAGGAGTGAGCTTGTCGGTCGGTCTGTCGGTCTGTCCGTATTAAGTGTCCACTCTCTAATTCAAGTTGTTTTCATCCGATCTTCACCAAACTTGGTCAGACGTTGTGTCTGGATGATGTCTAGGTCAAGTTCGAATATATGTCATGTCGGGTCAAAAACTAGGTCATGGGGTCACTTAGTGTGTTTTAAACATTGAGCATGGTGTCCGCTCTCTAATTCAAGTTGTTTTCATCTGAGCTGCACCATACTTGGTCAGAAGTTGTATCTAGATGATCTTAAGGCCAAGTTCAAACATGGCCATGACAGATCAAAAACTAGGTCACGGGGTCACTTAGTACGTTTTAAACATTCAGCATAGTGTCCGCTCTCTAATTGAAGTAGTTATCATCTGATCTTCACCACACTTGGTCAGAAGTTGTAACTAGATGATGTGTAGGTCAAGTTCGAACATAGGCCATCCGGATCAAAAACTATGTCAGGGGGTCACTTAGTGCGTTTTAAACTTTGAGCATGGTGTTCGCTTTTTTGTTAAGACAACATGCAAAATATTCTGTGTAAATGCGGCATGTGGGGGTATTCGTCACTTCTGTGACGAAGCTCTAGTTTGAACTTTCAAACAATTATCTTAATTTTTATAGTGGGTTTTAGATTTATTAATAATTGAAACAGTGGTTTGCTAACTTGATTTTTATATATTTGATTGATGAACCATATTTCTTTGTATACTACCGGTTATCCTTTTTAATCTTATTATGTAAGCATTTAAATAGATTTCCTATACTTAGTGACCAGTGCAACAGCTAGGATTTGAAAAGGGCAGGGGGGGGGGGGCTATTTTGTAAAAAGGGCACTTTTGATGCGCAGAATTTTGTCAAAAGGGCACTTTTGACGCGCAGAATTTTGTCAAAAGGGCATTTTTGAGCATGTGGGCTATGCTGTCTTCTAAAAGACGCCAGTTACCAAGTCCAAACATGCCTTGTTATTCTTTTATTTTACAGATATTAAGACATGTATGTGGTAAATTACAGAAACATACAAAGAAAAAGAAACAATCTTGGCATACAACAATTATTTTCCAGTATGCACAGAATACCTCATAAACAAGTAAACAAACTCTTTCTACGAGAGACCCAAATATCAATCCAAAATACAACATTAATTTCAACATTCTTTTAGGAAATAAGATTTTAATCTAAAACAATTTAAATACAAAAATAATATAATTCAGTCCACTCTCGTTATCTCGAAGTCGGCGGGAACAAGAAAAAATATCGAGATAACGAGAGTTCGAGATAATTGATAAGGCGTTTTCAAAGAAACAAATGAGACGAAATTTTACCTTGTTTTTAACATCTTAATACCTGCTAAATGGACTAACTAAAGCCTTCACCATGTGGCATAACACTCTCTACCTGATATATACGCGTTTTTACGATGCAAGATTAATTTTGCTATTTAAATGCTTAAAATGACGTTTTAAGTATTACAGAATAGCATGAACACATGCGGTTATAATTTTTCTAACCTGTCGAGTAGTGCTGCAACAATATACCGGTATATCGGTATATATTGCAATACACAATCCGCATATTGTATTGCGATACGATTTTCATTATACCGGTACGAAAATTTTACAAAAATTCATTCACATTTCGTCCAGAAAAGCCATCTGGAATAATGATAACAAGGTAAACAAAACAAAGCAGTGTAAATATTTTTTTCGTAAAAATAGCATTCTGAAAGTTTATTATACGGAGTAGCGTTACATCGGAGCATTCGTTCGATGCTTTTGAACAGATTATCGTTGAATTAATTGCGCACAGCTGTAAATGTTTTGTTTGATTCTGAATTGAGCATTATTAAATTTGTAATCCGAATTTCAGAAAAACGCTTCCAAATTTTAATGCTAATGCGACAATAAAAAATTATAGCGTCAAATAAAAAGTGCTTTATCCTTTGTCTCAATAAAAAGCGCGCGAAAATAATACAGACATTTAGAACGTCGCATGGAAAGTATGGGTGTATTTTGTGTTGTATAAAAACGGGAACATCACTTCAAGTGAATTACGCGTGTTCAGTGGAAAAAAACGCCCCGGTTGGACGTTATTTCATCGCATCTTTAAATAGTAACGAATGCCAAAATGTATTTGATACTTAAAAAAATTTGCGAATGTTTGTGTTTCTTGTTATTCTTGAGCACATTTATAGTAAATATATACCAGAATTTGCTTTAAACCTGGAATATACGGGATTATTTGGTAATTGGCAAGTTATAATTTTGTTACAAGTTAGCAATATATTGCGATATATTGCAATACGGGTTTTTGAACTGACAGTATATTGCAAAACCGTTTTTGGCGTATTGTTGCAGCACTACTGTCGAGTAAACATCTGGTAATGTTGCTATTTAAAGCAATGATGCAATTGACGTCCAATCAAGACGAGGGTTTTCCATCTGAACATGATTAAATCACGTTCCGGAATACTGAACTGTACATGTACATTTTGTAGTTTGAAATGCATAGTTCAATCGATTATTAGCCATGATAATGACTATTGGAGTTCAAGGATAGAACAACATTCTGCAAATTTGCGACGATTTATTTATGCAAAAATATAACTCAATGCATTTTGGAATGTTCTTTGTAAAAACAATTAGTCTTTTGGCCTTTTGGCAGGCTGTGTATTAATTGCAGTCAATTGATGTTAAAGTGACAGTTCAAGTGACAGGCCTTACTCAAGTGTTAATGGCTAACGACATTACACACGTGTGATCATTGATGCAATTAACAGATCAATTTCCTACCTCACAGTATTGGGAGCAGCCGGGCGAAGCAGGACGGTGAAGTATCAAAGAAAAAAATTCTCACCTTATGCCACACTGGAACAGTTATTCGCACATTGAGATAAACCACAGTAAATACATGTAAAATCGGGACTCGGGACACAAATTTATATAGAGATATGGAATTATTCGACATAACGAAAATGGAGATATGCAATGATTATTTATATAGATATAGAAGGAAAAAAGTTGGGACATTTAGCTTACTTCGACATATCGAGAATATCGAGATATCCGATGTCGAGATAACGAGAGTGGACTGTATGTAAAATACTCATGCCATGGGGTTAAGCATGAAGATGAATGAGAGATTTAAAGGGTGTTGCGGCAGTTTATTTAACCGAGGGTATATTTATAGCAACACCGATGCTATTATCACAACCCAAAAGTTTTGTTATCAGAATCATCACAAATTAATCACCGAGAAGGTTCATAATAGGTACTCAGTGGTTCTATCCCAGGTGCGGTTAACTTTTTTTAATTCTTTTTTTCTTTCTTTCATTTCATTCTTGTTTTTTTCCTGGAGCTCTTTAGTCCTGTTGTTTACATTAATCAATTTAAAGCATTTAATCACAAACTTCAAAACATGCCGAAATCTGTCAACAAGTCCCTGTTTTTGATGATTAAGTTCGAGTTTGATACTGTTTGGTCTTATGTTTGTGATTAAATATTGTATTAGTGTTGTGTTTTTTAGTAAGCCTTTGTGATCCGAATTAAGATTGTAAACAAAATATAATGTTTATGCATATCTCTAACAGTCTATCTACCGGTACATGGGTTTCGCCTAATTGCTGTATTGCAGGAAATTCGACATAGACGGTAGGGATAATTAAACAAAAAAAATCTCTGTTAAAAGTGCGGTGACCCCCTTTTTTTATTTTTGTTTAATGATAACAATACGTAGATGAACATATTTGAGCAGTTTCGCAAAAAGTTATTAGATAGAACTTTTTTAAATTCCATTTTTGTGGTTAAAATAGTAAACAATTGACGTATTTTTGGGTGACATAAAAATTATAAAAATCAAATTTCTTAAAATTTTACTTGTGTTCTCCATTTTTTTTGGTAGTTTGTGGTTTAATTAAATGGTATATGATATATATTAGCTTATATAATATCTACATGTTGCCAATTTTATAGGTTATTAATCATTTTTATGCAATTAGAGATTTTTCAGTTTTAATGAAAAAGTACATGTTATATAATGGCGAATAAAATCAAAACAAGGCCGGTGACCCTATGTTTTTATTTCATTTTTCATATAGTATTTGTATGTAGTACTTGAATATAAATTTTTAGCAAAAGTTATTAGATGGAAAAAAATCAGCAAAACTGCAGCAACACCCCTTAAACCAAAAATGTCTTAACATAACATGCCGATTGTTATTGCCGGAACTGAAAAATAACCAACAAGAAACTGATGTTCGAAGTCGCCTATGAGATGGGGGCAGCACATGGGCGTATCTGGACTGCTCCCTGTTGCATATTAATTTATATGTTATTAATAATTGTTAGAATATATTATTCCCATTATAATTAAACCATTGAAATAAAAGATCTACAATGAGGAATAAGTTTATTACTATGTTATAAAAGATGGACTGCTCCCTGTTGCATATTAATTTATATGTTATTAAATATTGTTAAAATATATTATTCCCGTTATAATTAAACCATTCAAATAAAAGGTCTACAATGAGGAATAAGTTTATTACTATGTAATAAAAGATTTATGAATTATATATTATTTTTTTTATAAATTAAAGGGCATGGCGGTGCCTCAGAAGGACAGGGTGGGGCGCCTTTCCATTTAGGCCGAGCTGTGGCACTCCTTATGATGCTATAGCTATGTGTCTAGTATTCGATAACATGTTATGTTTTGACATTCATGTTTCTGTCTTGGTAAAATTATATTGAGATAGTTAAAGTCTTGTTTGGTTCATGTTTAAATCTTGGGTAAGGTTAAGTTTGGCTAGCCCACTGCAAACCACTGTAAACCGCTGCAAACCGCTGCAAACGCTCAATTCTTAAAATTGACTGTTCCAGGGTGCTTGTCCCAGTTTTAAAAATAATATGTGTATATTTGGTGTTGTGTCATACAAGTTACGGATAAGAACAAGAATTCCTATCCTGATACAGTTTCTTTAGTCTCATTGTTAGCTGTATTCAATGGAAATACATGTTATATCACATAACACATCCCAAATATTCCACAGGGATAAACTGACCGCGCATGATCATGTGCAATTCTGACATCTTGCTGTTTTCAAATTCTAGCTGGAGCACAGTTGTTTATTTTTCCAGGTATTATGAATTTGACAAATTTGGAAAAAAAGTTCATTACATGGAATGGATTCATAAAGCAGTACACAAATTACCGTACTAAGATGATGATTAGGCTATGATTAACATAAAACATATATTTCATGGATTCACACCCGCTGCCCGTAGGAAAAATAAATGAATGTTTCGCATAAATTCTTTCTTCAAGCAAACACATCAAAATGCTAAAAAGATATTGAAACTGGTAGAAAATAATTCTTCTGTAAATTTTTCATATGACTTATTAAGTATGCTGAAGCCTGATGCCTATGGAGGTTATTTGTGTTTGAATGTTTACTTCACACAGTGTATAGTGTTTTTGTTCCCTACCGGTGAAACCAGAAGGGACTTCTGGTTTGCGCTCTGTCTGTCGGTCAGTCAGTCTGTCACACTTTTCTGGATCCTGTGATAACTTTAAAAGTTCTTCATATTTTTTCATGAAACTTGAAACAGATGGCAATATGGTGATTATGCATGTCATTTCATTTTGTTCCTACATCAAGAATTCTGGTTGCTATGTTGCCATAGCAACCAGAATAATTGACGTAGGAACAAAATGAAATGACATGCATAATCTCTATATTGCCAATAATCCATGTTTCAAGTTTCATGAAAAAATATGAAGAACTTTTAAAGTTATCACAGGATCCACCATTTTCAGCAATATTTCTAGTCTATTTGTTGCCACAAATAGACTAGAAATATTGCTGAAAATGGTGGAGTTTCACGGGTAGCGGACCATATTGCTTGGCAATAGTCTTGTTTTTTAAAGAGTTTATTAAGATAACAATGTTACGTAATACTTGTCACAACTTATGAACCAGAAGCAGACATACTGTTATTGAAGGTGGTTTACTTATAATTGTGTGAGAGCCTTTATTGGGATTGTATTGGAGAAACAATGTATGCCACACTTGTAAATTGCTAGAAAAGATTGTTTATTAGTTCCATTTCCCAGCACCTGAAAGATTTTCAGAATATTGCTTAAAAATTGAAACCGACCAATATTCATTAGTGTTAAGACCTATTAGTCTTTCCATGTTGCTAGATTAAATGGTGTATTTTAATCACTTGTACTTTTTCAGCACACTGACCTATGAACACTTAAAAGCCTAATATTTTATTGTAATATAATGTATGTGTTGTTTGCAATCTTAGTAACTTGATATTGGATAATGCTAAGATAAGAGCAATCACTCATCGTTGTAATTTACAATAAGGTCAATATTCAGCTACTTAAGTTTTCAATTTGTTGTTTTGATAGCTAGAATATTTTCTGCATGATGATGCAGTAATGAATACATGCTACTACTTGTTTCTTTAAAGTAGTTTGCATGATTTCATTATTCTTTTGTAGTGTAACCCTTTCCCAATGAAAATGGCTATGTGCAAACAGCATAAAACCAGAACTTGCAGGCTGTTCAGTTTTTTTGCTGTTTAATGCTCATCAGTATCTAAGGGTTGTAAATGAAGCCTTTTAAACTTGAAATTAGTAAGAAAGGTCTTTAATTAAATGTAACTTTCTAAGGGACTATACATGCGTGAAAATACATATCTAAGTGGTAAAGGGTTAATCATTGATCATCTGAGCATTTAACATATATGTGTATGTTCTGGGTATACATGTACACACAGGTTGCAACCAACATTTATGTTACTTGTTTTATGCGATCAAAAAGCTGGACTTTACCAGTTAAGTGAAACACTTAAACATGAAATGCATGGTCTTAATGCACTCTATATGAATCTTTTGATTGTTGTTCTGAACACTGCCTTGGAAGAAGTTGTTGTAAACATAAACATATGGCATTTGCTATACACATATTTTAGTGATAAAATCATAAGCACTTGCCCAACCATTCAACATGTAGGTTCCTTTGAATGTAAGTAAGAATATATAAATGGAATGTTTATGGCTAAGAAGGGGCTCAATTTCCTGGACTCATTCTGCATCTTTTTTACCTATAAGGTATTACTTAAATAAAGTTAGACAATTATGAAGTTAAAGATATTACAAGGGCTGGATCCAGTGCAGACTAAAAAACGATTTTGGTGTTCTTATGTTATTAACTCTTTCAGTGCTGAAACCGAATTTTTAAGGCCTTTGCAAACAGTTTGGATCCAGATGAGACGCCACAAAACGTGGCGTCTCATCAGGATCCAAACTGTTTGCTTTTCTGATAGTATTCTTTGAAAAAAAATCGAAGAAAATAATAATTTTGAAATTAAGCAGACAACATTTTAGCAGACCACAATTTTCCCAGCATGCAAAGGGTTAAGAATTGTTGTTTATTGTAGATTACTCGTGTGCCCTACAGAAGGAGATACTAGTCCATGGTCGGATGTTCCTAACACAGAATTGCATCTGTTTCTATGCCAACATATTTCGATGGGAGACTGTTGTGAGTATCTCAGAAATGGAATCCAGTTTAATCTTTCAGGTTTCAATGGTTTATTCTTAGTCCCACTAGATGTTGCTAGTAGCATTTATCAGCTAAGACCTTTCCATTTTGTTTGATCTTACTTGATCTTGATTGTTCAATGCTTTAAATGTTTTCACACAAAAATAGATTTTTTTTTCCCGTTTAACTTTGAGGGAATGGCCCCCTACTAAGAACTGCAAAATGCAATGGCGACAAAAAGTATATTAGATAATTTTGTTTCTAAAACAACAATGCTATTGTTTCTGTTTAAAAGGTATCATACACAATTATGTATTGCTAGAATAAGACACCATTCTTAGGATTAACTGTGTTTTTAAACAATTTATTATATGCAGTTTTGCCTGTGGTACTTGTTTATTTTGGCAAAATGTATGTAAAATTAGACACTTTCATATATAAACACATCATTGAAATTGATTTTACTTTAATGCATGAACACAGTCTAAAAATACAGTTAAAATGATAAAATATATAGTCATTGTTAATGAACAAGTCATCAAAAACATTCAATGAATAATTTAAAAAATGATGTCCATTCCAAGTTTGATGTCTTATTCCAAAGTGACAAAATAAAGTGTTCTATAATGAATTTTGTTTAGACTTATTTATATCTATTGAACATCTATAAGACTGCCATTCCCACCTGTACATGTAGCTCTGTGTGACGCAAATGTCACTGATGTATCAGGAGCAGATGCTCATGTACAGGAGACTAGCTCTTTCAGTGCTGGAACCGAATTTTGAAGGCCTTTGCAAACAGTTTGGATCCTGATGAGACGCCACAGAACGTGGCGTCTCATCAGGATCCAAACTGTTTGCTATTCTGATAGTATTCTTTAAAAAAAATCAAATAAAATGCTAATTTTAGAAATTCAGCAGACGACATTTTAGCAGATGATAAATTGCCCAGCATGCAAAGGGATATAACAAATCAATGTCTCTGTGCACTTCTGTTGTAACTGCTGCAAAATAAATATAAAGATACAGCTGTAGCTTTCAAACGTTACATGTCTTTGTATCAGCTGGTGTATCAGAATCAGGGATGAAAGAATATTGATTCTCATGTAATTCTTCTTGTATTGTTTACATGCATGTACTTGACATCAAATTGTTGATATTTTTCAGGATATTATTAATTGACGTGGTGCATTGTATTGTTCAGGGAATTATTAATTGACATTATACAATTGGACAAGGATCTCACTAGTTAGCAAGTCGGATAATTACAGCCTGAATCCCTCCAATTAATCTCAAATATAAGCCAATATGGGAAAAAAACATGACCAATACCAGATTGAACCAATCATAACAGTTGAATTGTCTGATTCGAGTGGGAAAAATTGGGTCGTTGGTAAAAAAAAATTCTAAAAAAAGGTTTTTCAGGTTATACATAATAGATAATGGAACTAAGCTCTAACTTTATTCTGATATAGTTATTCAACTTGAAATGCATACAAATAATTTTCTTGTTTTTGTACGCTTTGCTTTATTGGGTAAGGTCAAACATCAGGTTAAAGATTTTAATAAAAGTGAGATGTTGTCAAAAAACATTTGTCCAAGCTCTTTTTAAATGACTAGACACACAATTCGATTTATATAAAACCTTGTTTACAACACAGCTCAACATAATCAAAACAGAAAACAAATCCCTGAGTCTTCTTAAAGTAACTCACAGGCTGTTCAGGTTTGCTGCTGTTTGCTGCTCATCAGTACTTTAGGGTTGGAAATGAAGCCTTTAAAACTTGAATCTATGAAGAAAGGTTTTTATTATGTCCCCCACCCACTATAGTGGGGGATATATTGTTTTTGCCCTGTCTGTTGGTGTGTTTGTTTGCCCCAACTTTAAAGTTTGCCATAAATTTTGCAATATTGAAGATAGCAACTTTATATTTGGCATGCATGTGTATCTTATGGAGCTGCACATTTTGAGTGGTGAAAAAACAAGGTCAAGGTCATCCTTCAAGGTCAAAGGTCAAATATATGGGTCAAAATTGCTCATTTAATGTACACTTTTGCAATATTAAAGATGGTAACTTGATATTTAGGATGCATGCGTATCTCATGGAGCTGCACATTTTGAGTGTTGAAAGGTCAAGGTCATCCTTCAAGGTCAAATATATGGGGACATAGTGTTTCACAAACACATCGCTTGTTTCAATATGAATTTCAAATGGACTACAAACAGATCAAAATGCGCATCTAAGCGTGAAAGGGGTTAATCCACACTTTCCAGGTGACGATACCAATACGAGAGGTGATTGCAATTACTAAGGAGAAGACTGCCCGAGTGATCCCCAATGCCATGCTGGTGATCACTGACCGGGACCGGTACTTCTTCACGTCCTTCACGGCCCGTGACAAGACCTTCATGATGCTGTTCAGGATGTGGCAGAATGTGCTACTGGATCAGGTACTTTATTATTTGGTATATATTTTTTTCTAAAAATAATTAGTTTTTTTTATGTTGGTATTTAAAATCAATAGCAAGGAATAATTATCATGTTATAGGAATTATTTGTTGTCGTTTTTAGGCCCTGAAGGAGGGCATATAGTGATCGGACTGTTCGTCCATCTGTCCGTCCTTCTGTCACACTTTGCGTTTAGGTTTTGCGTTCAGGTTTAAAAAAATGCTCATAACTTCTATGTCCCTTCACATAGCAATTTGATATTTGGCATGCATTTGTATCTCATGGAGCTGCACATTTTGAGTCGTGAAATGTCAAGGTCAAGGTCATCCTTCAAGGTCAAAGGTAAAAAAACATGTATCGAAGCAGCGCAATAGACCCTTTCAGTTATTCGCATTTACTAGTGTAAGAGTTGTGTCCCTTAGCCGGTTGTGACGTAATGAGATGATACAAAATCCGCCAGAGAGAAAATTATACAGTGTCGCTGATAATATCAACGTATATATATGCTTAAATTGCACAAATATTTCATTTTTAGCTCGACTATTATATATGAAATATATATAATGGAGCTATCCTTCTCACATCGGCGTCGGCATTTACATTTCCGTAAGCGTGCAAATGTTAAAGTTTTCTTACTACCCCAATTATTTTCATTGTCCCTTGACATATTGCTTTCATAATTTGCATGCTTGTTTACCAACATGACCCCAGCCTATAAACAAGAGCACACAACTGTATCAAGCATTTTGACAGAATTATGGCCCCTTTTATACATGTACTTAGATAATTGAACATTTGCTTAAATTGCCATTACTTCCTTATTTATGATCAGATTTTATTAATACTTTGACAAAACAACACTTACCTGAATACCACATTGGATTCCACCCAAACAATACTCCACGCCCCAACCCAGAATCCCTGCCCCCCCACCCCCACCCCCAATTTTTTTTTTTTTCCTTTTTTTCTTTTTGAAAGATCATCTAATAAATGACCACACCCCACATTATACCCCCCTCTCAACCCCCCCTACCCCCTACCCCCCCCCCCCCCCATTTTTTTTTCCTTTTTATTTTTTAAAGATTGTCTAATAAATGACCACACCCCACATTATACCCCCCTCTCAACCCCTCAAAAAATAATTTTTTTTTTTTTGTTTTCCTTTTTTTATTTTCGAAAGATCGTATAATAAATTTTTGAATATGAACAATTTCCCCATCATGGCTTATGTTATACTGTCAAGCACTCAAATAGTCGAGCGCGCTGTCCTCTGACAGCTCTATTTTAATTATATTGACGCCTTTTAAAGCTATCGCTTTTGACATATCTCATTTTAGTACGTTGAAGCGTAAAAATACATTAAACATTCCTTTAAATAACCCTGTATGTCGCAAGACAAATCCCGTACTGTTACCACTAAACTCTAAACATAAATATTTTATGAAAATGCCAAATATTGAAAAAAGCGCCGAACGTTTATGTGTTAATGGTATTGATCATTGGCATATGATTTGAGCGCTTTTTTTACCACTTGGGAACATGACCTTTATCATTGAAAATGGGAATTGAAGTGACCTTACCTGCAAAGTTAAGACTCCACTCGCTGGTTGGCAAAAAGAGGTGGAATTCATAAAAGCGCATATAGAGAAGGTTGACAAAATCATTGCAGGATAAATTAAATTTAACGAAAGAAAACAAATAATGATAAAAACAAACAACAAATAGATCTAGATTGGTATACGGACATTTTCCCGTTCGGACATCTGCCCCTTCATGAAATCAGGACTAAATGGACAACTACCCCTTCAAACGAATTTTGAAGGTGGAAATCTGCCCCTTCACTCAAATTCTCAAGGTGGACATTTGCCCCTTCACTCCAATTGGCTAATTTTAATACGATTAAAATGTTTAATTGTCTTGACAAAAGTTCATGTTGTCAGAGATTCTATTTTTATCTAAGATTATCTATTTTTAGACAGGTGATATGCACTCATCTTATTTCTGAATGGTCTATTTAATATCTCGTGCGCACGGTATCCGTGAAGAAGCTTTCATACTTGTTTTTGTTTTAGATGAAATCACAGCGTTTAAAAATTTACTAGAAAATAATTTGTATTGCCCTAATCCCTCCCACCCTTATGATTGACAAGTTATCATCGTTTGATCTTTAAATCATTTAAAAAATAAGCCAGTTGTACAGAATGTATATGTATAGATTATATGTTTAAGTCATGTTTAATGGTAATTGATTATTCAGTTATAGGCACATTGGTTTATCATTGCGAATGGTAATTAATTAAGAGTTGTTTAGTTCAGTCATTGCAGATGAGAGATTAAGGTTTTTGTGTGCTTTTGTAAATATATAAAGGTAAACTTGTGTTAAATGTAAATTTAATGATGTATGTTTGTATTTATTGAATTTGTAATGAAATGTTTCGAGTTTGTATGAATATTCGATATGTTGCTGTACTTTTGTTTGTGGCTTTATATGAATATTCTTTGAATTATTACATTTGAACTGTTACATTTGTATTGTAATTAAATGTTGATTCATCGATTCGCTGTGTAACAAGGTGGACATTTGCCCCTTCGGACTATATTTCAATAGTGCCTATGGTTGTGAATTCAATGATGGTTTGACGAGAGTTCATTCATGATATGCTTATGGGTTATACATGTCATTCTCCTTGTTTGATACGTGTTCCTTCAAATGAATTTAATTTAAACAGAACTTAACTGAGTCATTTTAATTTTGTTATTTGTGTCATTGAATAATTTTAGAAATATTTATTTTTGTACATTCAAATGCATTATCTTTGATGCTGTAGATCAATACCTTCAGGAATTAAATAATTGTAGACCACCTCTTAAATGGTAAAAAAACCGCTACATTAATTAGTTTCACTATCCTTATTATCAATATTAAGTGTTAAGTAATTTTCACAGTTATTTATACACATAACATAACAATTATCATTAATTGCTATAATGCTTTACCTTTGCATTAAATAGTTTAAGTATTCTTATTATCAATATTAATATTAATTAGCAAGTAGTTTTCACAGTTATTT